>NC_043011.1:26985346-27027846 GCF_006345805.1 Octopus sinensis | reverse complement strand
CCTGTGTTTGTGAAATCTTGTATCCTTGCTGTAAGGCTTCATTTCCACACACGCCAGCTTAATTTAATTCATCCTTAGTCAAAAGACACCTGTTGTTATGTCCTGTTATTATTTTTATTGTATTTGTATAACATTGTCCGTTTTTTTCTGTCCTTGTTTTTTTATACATTCACTGCTTTCTACCAAGGAATCTAATGCTCTTAGCTTAGTTTTTCCTTGGGGCTGGCCAGATTGGAGCAATCTCAAGTATAATCAACCGAAATTGCGAAGATAACCTGGTACTTGACTAAGGAAAGAAAACTTCAAATGACCCGTCCTTGTTTTCTTTGTATGGTTTATCTGGATGTTTTGTTGTCCCGTTTTTGTATCACCTAACTGTCCGGATGTTTTGCGTTCTTGTTCTATTTTGTATTTTATATATATATATATATATATATATATATATATATATATATATATATATATATTATATATATATATATATATATATATATATTCTTCATCATCATCATCATTAGTGGCCTTTTTTTTTTTCGATGCTCTACAGAGAGGGTGGCGGTCACCCATTTTTAAATCTGCAAGTTGTGTTTGGAGGAAGAATTGGCTGCTATATTTAGCAGGTCAGACAACTATATAAAAGCTGCTTTACTGAATCCCTTAAAGCAGCCTAATGCCCTATCATCTACCTTGTTACTAAAGTTACTGTTGTTGTTGTATTTATTAGTGATGATGATGATGATGATGACAACGACGACGACGACAACAACAATGATGATGATCATGATAAAATGGTTTACAACCATTAACTCCAGATACTGCCATTTGAAAAATCACTTCTAGCATATTCACCAGCTTTTTTGACCAAAGTTCAGTCATTAACAATTGAGCTTTCTCATTATGCATATATTTATATTCAATTAAAATTTATAGGCTCATTATGCTATGTATGCTAATGAACACCTTACTACTTGTTTTCCATGCAGCAGAAATCCATGATTATTATCTCCACCATCAAATCACTGCTTTAACAGAAGAGTAGTTTTCAAAAGTATGAAGGTGCATGGCTTAGTGATTAGAAGTATTCAGCTTACAATCGTAAGGTCACGAGTTCAATTCCTAGCGGTGTGTAAACGTCCTTGAGCAAGACACTTTTTATTTAACATTGCTCCAGTCCACTTAGCTGGCAAAAATAAGTAGTACCTGTATTTTGAAGGGCCAGCCTTGTCACATCTTGTGTCATGCTGAATCTCCCTGAGAACTACATTAAGAGTATGTATGTCTATGAAGTGCTCAGCCACATGCACAATAATTTCACAAGCAGGCTGTTCAGTTAATCAGAGCAACTGGAAGCTTCATTGTCATAACTGACATCGTGCCAGTTAATGAAAGAATTGCTAAATCAACAACCTGGTCAAAGCTGTCTGGTTGTTCATGGGCTTGCATGAATGAAGCTCAAACTACTATTCTTTTATTCGTTTGTTCTTTTATTCTTTTACTTGTTTCAGTCATTTGACTGCGGCCATGCTGGAGTACTGCCTTTAGCCGAACAAATCAACTCCAGGACTTATTCTTCGTAAGCCTACTGCATACTTTATCAGTGTCTTTCGCTGAACCACTAAGTTACAGGACATAAACATACCAACATTGGTAGTCAAGCAATAGTGGAGGGACAAACACAGATACACACATACATATATACATATAAATGGAGTTAAACGCAGGTGTTATTCAAATTCTTTTACTTCCGACACATGTTTCGAAGATATCACTGATATTATGCCAAAGGATTAAAATGGTGTAAAACAATGTAATCTTCTCTTTTTATTTGCGTGATTTTTTGCTACCACAGTAACTATTAATCTATTTTTTCCGTGTTAATTGTTAACAAGAGAAAAATACACACATCTATTTATAAATATATATAATGTATACGAAGGGCTTCTTTCAGTTTCTGTCTACCAAATCACCTCACATGGCTTTGGTCAGCCTGAGGCTATAGTAGACGACACTTGCCCTACACCATCTATTTATATATATATATATATATATATATTATGTGAAATAGAAAGATGAATAATCTTGTAGTAGATTAATCAAAAGTTTACCGATACCTTAGTAGCAAAAATCACAGCAGTAAAACAGCACGGTTGGAGGTACAACCATCTGGCGTTGCAACCGTGCGTTGGTGCGGAAATTGAATTAAAACATTATGGTGAATTGAAGAAATGGAGCTGAACGCAGATTGAACAGAAATCGTTTTATTTCATTCTACACGTGTTTCGAAAGGCACAAATTACCAAAATCCGATTGAATAATGGGACCATATTGTGTCTTTCTCTTCAGGAAGAAAAAGGAAATCCGTTGGAAAACAAAAACAGAACAGAGGCGGAGCAAAAAACAAATCGAACTGTGCTCCTAAGAGCCCATGGCGAAACTGTTTATCATTGTATGTTGAGAACCGGTGGCTGAAGAATTCACGGGTCAGGCATCGGTCATCATGTGGGTGAGGGTGTATAGATTTCTTTGTGACCGAGATAAAGTTCTGACTATTTAAGGAATATTGGATGTTTTATGAGGGGCGAGAAAATCTACTTACTTGAGACGTGTGTGTGTGTATACTGTTCTATATATGTGTGTGTTGGCGTAGGGGTAGAAAACATTTTTTGTGTACGTGTGTGCGTTTGATCGTTCGGCTGTCAGTGGCTACTGCCGTGATAACCGTTGGGTGGCAGAAAGAAAAAAATTTTTTTAAAAAAATATATATATATTATGTTTTATGTGTGTGTGTTCATTAAGCCTGCCTTGTCAAGGAAACCCCCGCTGTGAAAAAACCACCCCGTTTGTCTTACAGAGTAATTCCCCTTGCAGTGGTTATCGTAGATATCTTAAAGGCTATTTCAGAAGAGAAAGACACAATATGGTCCCATTATTCAATCGGATTTTGGTAATTTGTGCTTTCGAAACACGTGTAGAATGAAATAAAACGATTTCTGTTCAATCTGCGTTCAGCTCCATTTCTTCAATTCACCAATAATGTTTTATATATATATATATATATATATATAATGTATACGAAGGGCTTCTTTCAGTTTCTGTCTACCAAATCACCTCACATGGCTTTGGTCAGCCTGAAGCTATAGTAGAAGACACTTGCCCAAGGTGCCACACAGTGGGACTGAACCCAGAACCATATGGATGGGAAGCAAGCTTCTTACCACACAGCTACTCCAGACTTTGAAAAAGCAATTAAAAACCCAGTACATTATATTCTTATTAGACTTCATCATGTTCTAAAAACCTGATGGATTGTACATTATAACTAGTATTTTTCTTGGAAGGTCAGAAATACTAGCAAGAATTGTTAGCACAGTCATTTTATGGTTAAATTCCTTTTACACATCATCAACCATTCAAGTGTGGGGGCACGTGGCTCAGTGGTTAGGATGTCGAACTCATGATCATAAGGTTGTGGTTTTGATTCCTGGACTGGGCGATGCATTGTGTTCTTGAGCAAAACACTTCATTTCACGTTACTCCAGTCCACTCAGCTGACAAAAATGAGTAATCCTGCAACGGATTGGCGTCCCATCCAGGTGGGGAATTTCTACACCACTGAAACCGGGAAACCAGCCCTTATGAGCCTGGCATGGCTCGAGAAGGAACATTAATTTTTTTTAACCATGATCAAGAGCATTCCAGCAAAGACCATCCCATCATCTGGTGTATCTAGGACTATATTTTCTGTGTTTTGGCAAAAGTTTGGTAGTTATTTCTAGCAAATCAGACGACTATATAGAAGCCTTTCTGTTGGCTCCATTCAGGTTAAAAGTGTAGGTAGAAAGTATTTGTGGAGGTGTTAGGACAAAGCATGAACTAAAATTGATTACCAAGCCATCAATTTTGTGACTTAACTACATGGTACTGCACTTAGAATGTTCCCTTCCATGGCACAAGTCCAGACAAGGTTGTTTATGGAGGATAAGCAGTCGGCCATGCATACCAGCCTCCCCTCTTCATGCCACGAATGTTATCCAAGGGAAAGGCTTAACTACACAACAGCTTGTCTTTCAATGAGGTATATTCCATGTGTAGCAAGATATGACGAATAAATTCAACTCCAAAGAATATAATAGCAAATAAGACTAAAGATATAATAGAAAACAGATAAATAAAGACAAAAAAAAATTACAAAATAAAAAATACAAAACTGAAAAGCCATGAAAAAAGCAAAGAAATGAACTAAAGTTTAAAAAATGGCTAAAGAAAGCAAACATTAAGCAAAGTCCATAAATGTTTTTAAGTAATAGTTATAAATACTCACCAATCGCACAAAGAATTATTTTTGCCTGGAATACAAAGAAATAATAATGTTAACAGTTTGACAAAATGTTTGTATTGAATGTTTCACAAAGATTTCACCAGTCTGTCTCTCACTACTCCATCAGCCCCATCTATTCTGTGAAAGTTTCCTAATGGCAAATAGCAAAGAGATGTGTATGATATAATAACTTTTCATTTCTTGACAGAACATTCAAGATGAATGGAACCGAAAGCATTCTTGGGTTTATATAAGTGCATTCTTAAAAAAAAAATAAAAACTTCATTCTTGCTTCAAGCGCTATTATTTCATAAAAGAAGGGGGGGAAAAAAAGGTGATCGAGAACTTAAGGTGGTGAAGAAGAACAAGGTGGTGGAGCAGAAGAGTCAAAAACAGGAATGGAAGGAAACAACAAGAGTAAGAGAAAACACAATAATAATGATAATGATTTCAAAACACAAGGCCAGCAGTTTCGGGGGAGGGGGTAAGCCAATTAGATTGACCCCAGTGTTCAACTGATACTTATCTTATTGTCCCAAAAAGGCAATGTCAACCTCGGCAGAATTTGAACTCAGAACATAAAGATGGACGAAATACTGTGAAATTTTGCCTGACATGCGAACAATTCTGCCAGCTCGCCACCTCAATAATAATAATAATTATGACGACGATGAGATGGGGAAAGCTTGTCAGGACAGAAGGCATATGGTTGCCAAGTGGTGAGATGATGAAGGCAATTCAACCTCAATCCAGCTATAAATACCTGGGAATACTTGAGGCAGATGGAATTATATATAACGACATGAAGGAAAAGACAAAAAGAGGTTTACCTGCAGTGAGTGAGAAAAATATTGGCTTCAAAGCTGAATACCAGAAACATAATTTCGACAATAAACTTGCGTGCAGTCTCCGTTGCAGGATTACTCATTTTTGTCAACTGAGTGGACTGGAGTAACGTGAAATGAAGTGTTTTGCTCAAGAACACAATGCATCGCCCAGTCCAGGAATCGAAACCACAACCTTATGATCATGAGTTCAACATCCTAACCACTGAGCCACGTGCCCCCACACTTGAATGGTTGATGATGTGTAAAAGGTATGGCACTAGAATCCTTAAGTGGACAGAGGAGGAGCTAAAGGAAATGGACAGGACGTCAAGAAAGCTCCTAATGATGCATGGAGCTCATCATCCACATGAAGGCACTGATCACCAATACATATAGAGAGCAAATGGAAGAAGAGGACTGATAGGTGTGGGAGACTGTATACATATTGAACTCAAGAGTTTAATGAAATACCTAGCCTAAAGTAAGGAAACCCTGCTAGTGACAGTTAGGAACAAGGGAGTATTGAAAGTAGAGAAAAAAAGAAAAATGAAGGAAGAAGTACAAATAGGACACGAAGAAGAATTATGCAACAAGGGACTACACAATTGATTCCATGTAGTCACAAGAGAAGTTACTGGAAAAAATAGGTGGGATTGGCTGAAGAAAGGAACCCTAAAAAAAGAGACCGAGAGCACTATACTGGCAGTGCAAGACCAAGGTTTGGCTACGAACTGGAGGGTTAACCTTTGGAATGAACAAGTGTCTCTGCTGTGCTGTATCTGTAATAGAGTGGATGAAACTATTGCCATATCACACACGAATGCCCTAGACTTGCCCAAAACCACTACAGGTTGTGATGACATGATCAGGTTGCAAAAGTGCTACACCGGAAACTGTGCGAAAAGTGGGGATTAGAGAAAAGCAAGATATAGTATGAGCACAAACCAGGGAGAGTGGCAGAGTTGGAGACTAGTAAAATCCACTGGTATTTCCCAATCCAAATAGATCAGGTGCTAGAGCATAACAGACCAGATCTAGTGGTGGTTGACAAGAGGTACCACATGTGCTATATAGTTTATGTTGCATGCCCCTTTGACTCACGAATAGTCAAGAAGGAAGGCAAAAAATAGATAAATACAACCATCTTAAGAATGAAATAGCCTGGCTAGGAAAAATGAAGAAGGTGAAGATAGTGCCAATTATTGTTAAATGATTTAAGAACCATCTGCTGGCATGTCCCAACATGCCACGCCATGGAAAAAATTCAAATATGAATTAGAAGCAGATTGAGGTTAGAGATATGTGTAATAAGTGCGAAGGATAATAGAGGTAGGTGGGAGAAATAAGATATAGCATCGAGTAAAGACCCCCTTCACTCATGAATGACCATGAGATTGCACCTAGAAAGTTCCGCTCTGAGGCACAAGTCCAGACAAGTCCACGCCACCAGTGTAATCCAAGGGAATGGCAAAGGCCCGTACAGCTTGGCACCAGTGATGTTGCAACTCATTTCTACAGCTGAGTGAACTGGAGAAGTGTGAAATAACACAACACACAGCCCAGTCTGGGACTCAAACTCAGTAGGACTGCATTGTCTAAATACACCCTGACCATATTAAAGATGGTACAGCCGTGATTTGAGGGTGATTGGATTTATTTCTAGCATTCCTTGGCTTGTTGTAACATGGTGATATGCTTGTAATGATAGACATGCGACAGAAAAATCAATTGATGTCTGATTCATTTCATTTTACTTACTGCTTGTGGCTATAATTTCCAGACATAATCAATAGCCTAAAGATAGATTAACACTGTTGACTGACATGAACTCGGTGATCTACGTGAGGTGATGTATTCAGTGGACACCTTTTGGCTTAGTGGTGATTACAGGTAACTTTCAATCACTCAAATGTCCTATATATATATATATATATATATATATATATATGTGTGTGTGTGTGTGTGTGTGTGTGTGTGTGTGTGTATGTATGTATGTATATATGTATATACACACACACACATACATGTATAGACAAATGTAAATGGTGTGTGAGTGTATATATACATGAATATGAAAGAATTTCAAATGTAAACTACACCTACTTCAAAAACACATTTTTTAAAATTTATAACATAAAAGATAACTCCTCTACAAATAAACTCAGATATTTAAATTATAGTTATTCTGTAATCTTTGTGCATGTGTACATAGAACTATATAAGATGTATGCATGTATATGTGTGAACCTGTGTGTGTGTGTGCTTTTTTGGTTACATTCAAACTGTAGTGTACATACAGTCACAAACAACCCAATCTAGAGTAGACTGTTAGCATTTGATATAATAAACATATCTATCCACTCTACACAACATACTGGGTCTTATATCAGATAATGCTTTCATTAAGTAAAATATATATTAATATACTTTATAACTACTGAGGCAATGAGCTGGCAAAATTGTTAGCATGCCAAGCAAAATGCTTGGTGGTATTTCGTCCAGCTCTAAGTTCTGAGTTCAAATTCTGCCGAGATCAACACATATAGATGGAGTTGTATTTATTAAGTAACAGATTAACTTAGCTCCTCGTGATACTTAAAGTTTTGTGGACTAGAAAAAACATGACTGGCTCTTTGGACATAGAGACATATGTTTTAGAAGTTGGTCATATTTTTTCATTATCATGAAATTTTATGTAGCATGAGGAGCTAAGCCAACTGATTACTCTCTCCCTCTCTCTCTCTCTATATATATATATATAGGGAGAATTCATGAAAAAAACAAAAGACGAAGACAGGTGGTGTAGAAAACAAACAGACGTATTAGTATAACGCTCGGGAATTGAAAGTCTTTAATGTTTCAAGCTTATATATATATATATATATATCACATACAAGATAAGAAAATGGAGAAATACATCTAAATCAAATATCAATTACCAGATAATACTCAATCACATACTTTATTAAACCACCACATAAGAGACTGTAGGGTTAAACATAAAAAAGCAGAACAAATCAGTGTACATAAAGGAATGTACATAAAAAAGTGTACATAAAAGAGTAATGTTGTATAATAAGTAGAATATATATAAAAAAGAGAATATAAATATAAGTAAATATAAATATAAGTATCAATATATATACATATATCACATAAAAATGTGTCTGCTCATAAGAAAGAAAGCAAATAAGAATAATGAATGTGAAACTAGTGTATAATATCAAAAATATAGTATATTTATTTATTATAGATGAAAGTATGCAGTACTAAGAATGTTCAGTATCTTTCATAAGAATTTTTTCAAGGTATGGGTGTCAGCTGATAAGTTCATTGGCTGACCAAAATAATCTCATGGGATGTGACCAAATGAGGTTTATTTTGTCAACATAGTCCCCGTTATGGTCCACAAACATCTTGAATCAATGTTGCAGAGCTTAGATCCCACTGGTGAAGAAGCTTTCATCCTGTTAATCAAAAAAAGTCATCAACAGCAGATGTGATGTCACCATCACTGCATTACTGGTCCCCAGCCAAGTGCTTTTTCATGTTGGGAAACAGGTGATAGTCAGATGGAGCCAAATAAACATAATAGGGACAGTGGTCAACCAGTTCGATGCATGGCAGCCAATGAGACCAAGGACTTGTGTGCTGGAGCATTACCCTGATGAAACAAGGCCCCTTTCATCAGTTTTTCTGGGCATTTCATTTTGATAGCCTTTCATAACTGCCCCAGCAAGTTGGCATTGTACTCTCCATTGATAGGTGATCCTTTTGAAAATAGTCAATAAATACAATGCCTTTTGCATCCCAAAAATGTCGAACTTGGTCTTCTTTAGAGCAGGTGAGGAGGGACATTTCCATTGGATGGATTGTTTCTCTGTCTCTGGCTCAAAGTGATGAAGCCAACACTCATCCTGGGTTAGGAAACATTCAAGAAAACCAGCTGGATCTGCCTAAAATAATGTCAGATTTTCTCATGTGATCAGCAAGGTGTGCTATTGATTGGGTGTCAGAAGATATGGCAGCCACCAAGCTGAAATCTTCTTCATGCCAACTCCATTGTGCAGAATATTCTCTACTTTCTCACAGAACATGCTTATAACACTGGCTATTTTGTTCATAGTCAATTGCTTGCCATCCATCAGTATGTGATGAACATGATCAATGTTTCCCTCGGTGGTGACAGTTTCAGGAACCCCAGAACTTGGGTGACCTTCAAGACTCTCTCTTCCCCTCCTAAATCCAGCTGCCCACTTTTGCACAGTTGATAAGCATCTTGTAGAGGCCCATGATAAAAGCACATGATAAAGCATGATAAAACAGTTTGCCTAGTGTGCTAACAATTCTGCCAGCTCACCATCTTCATAATTGTAATAATATCAAAATCATATAATAGAGAAAACATGATGTTAGTGATGTATATGTGAAAACCAAATGCGAATTGAAAGTAGTGGTGGTGGTGGTGCAATTATGACAGTTGTTGATGATGATGATGATATTAGCATTTAAGAATAAGGAGGAAAATTAATGGAGATGTAGATATAAAAGAAAAAAATGCCAAGAGAAGTTATAAACTGAAATAATAAATTAACAACAAATTATACATTGTGAAATACAAAATGTAGTGAGATCCAAACGTTATATAATGATATACTGATATAATGTTAGAACACTAAAAAGTAATCTATCACATAAATAATGAGTGAAATAAAAATGTAGTGGAATAAGAATACAAGAGAGGAGAAAACAAAGACACTGAAGATGAACAAGTGGTGATCAGTGGATGTAAGTGTATCATCAATAACTGCAAGGATTTGAAGCGGTTCAAAACATGGTAGTTTGTGAACAAGTTATAAAATAGACAGTATATGCAAGACTAGGGATGGGACAAAAGTAGAGGAAAACAGAATTAGATTAGAAGGGGGCTGCATGGGAATCAATAATGGGGAAACTAAGGATGTTTAGAGATAGAGAGGTTGTGGTAATTGTTTTGGTGGGTTGTCCTTGTTATTGATAAGGTTTCAGATATGTTTAAAAGTTTTGAAGAAATTATGGCTGCATGTGGTCCTGCAGAGTGTCTGTTTAGAAGGTGCTGTTTAGCATACAGCATATCGTGTGCCTCTACAGGACAGAAAGTGAAGGATTTGGGGGTTCTAGTGAAATTTAGCATTGGTAGCAACTTTCCAATTTAAACTGTAAAGTATATTTCTCTCTTTTTAATCCTTTCTATACATATGCATATATATATATATGCTTACATGGAAAATCAATGTTAAATGATGATAACGGTGATATCAAATGCTGAGCCTTACAAAGGAGATAATAGATGACCAAGATATGTGGCACAAGAAGACTCCCCCACTACAACAAAAGTGGGATCCTAAAACCAAGGTGGCACATAAAAAGCACTAGTGCTGGTGCCACATAAAAAGCACTGGTGATAATGCCATGTAAAAAGCTCCCAGTACACTCTGTAAAGTGGTTGACATTAGGAAAAGTATTCAGCTGCAGAAACCAAGTAAAAACAAACTATGGAACTTGGTGCGGCCCCCTAGCCTTGCCAGTTCCTGTCAAGACATCCTACCCATGCCAGCATGGAAAAATAGATGTTAAATGTTGATGATGATAAATATGTATACTTGAAAGTCTATAAGAATTGCTTAATGCAGTTTTGAAGTGTAAAGGTGATTTTGTTTTTTAAATTTATTTTTTTTTAAAACGGTATGAAATCTTTTATCAGGATGTTTACACACTCATATGTATATGTATGCATGCTTATATATAAATGTATATACAGATGTGTGTGTTTGTGTGTGCATGCATATTTTCTTGTTGGATTCAACATATGAGGGTCCAACAGCATTTTTCTTTTAGACTGTATATCTATGCCTCTTATGACACTTTAATCTAGCCAACTTAAATCCACAGATTAGACATATGAAAGGATTGTTAAACAAAACAGCTGGCACATTTAAGACTTTGCCTTTTCTCTCTCACTTCTAAAGAACTGATCTAGATAGACCAATTCATAGTTGTTTATGGGTTTTAGAAAATTACTCTCCATTTCTATACAGAAGTGCACATTTAGCCATCATTACAAGGAGTAAATATTTACAGACCAAAAACTGTAGCAAACACTGGTTATAGTTTTGAATCTGACAAGTTTTGCAGTATTTTGCTGCTTGACCACATTGTTGTAATTTGCACATTTACTCTTCTCTCTCTATATATATATACTTATTTTCATTGAATACCAATGTCTAAATGGCTAGCAGAAAGGCAACGTGCTAGTGGAAAAACCAAAGAAACATTTTGCACTAAGTACATCAAAGAAAGTAGAGTTAATAGAAATTTAAACGGATTAATAATGATCAAACAGACTCTGCTTAACAAGTATATTATTTGTATCTCCTAAATACAGTCTCGGATAAAATCTCAACAAACAAAAAGAAACAGACACTATGAAAATATGATTTCTCTTTCTTTGTCGATATATGCTGTATGTATGAGTATGTGAGGGAGTTTGTACACTTACATAAACACACACATACGCACAGACACAAACACAATTATGTGTGTGCGTGTGAGTGTGTATGTGTATTACCATTTTTGTATGAGAAAAAGAAAATAGAGAAATTGATATCATCATCATCGTTTAACGTCCGTTTTCCATGCTAGCATGGGTTGGACAGTTCGACTGGGGTCTGGGAAGCCAAGAGGCTGCACCAGGCTCCAGTCTGATCTGGCTGTGTTTCTACAGCTGGATGCCCTTCCTAACGCCAACCACTCCGTGAGTATAGAGGGTGTTTTTTACATGCCACCGGCACAGGTGCCAGGGGAGGCTTGCAGCGGCCACGATCGGTTGGTGCTTTTTACGTGCCATCGGCACAGAAGCCAGTAAAGGCGGTGCTGGCATCGGCCACATTCGGATATATAGACATTAATTTATTAGAACATTTTCATTTTCAAACAATATCAAACCAATTGCACCTACAAATGTGTCCATGCCCCACCAATTCAACTTGAGAAATAAAATAAAATTAAATTAAATTAAATTAAACTTTCATATTGAATATCGTTAATTCGTCATTTCATCAGGTGAAGAATTTGATAGAAAGGAGCTACATTCCAGTATGTTGTTTGACCATTGTTAGACCCAGATATGTGCTTTTCAGCAACCAATACATTTAAAAACTGTTACTTGTATATATGTATATGCAAATAGGTTAATGCATTTGTTCGCATGTGCATGTAATGTGTTAAAAAATAAAGGTATCTGCTAGTTAGCTTAAACAATACTTCCATAAGATTATTTTACCTAGAAACTAAGAACAATATTCCTAATTTACATTATTATTTATGATAGATCAAAATGTCAATAAAATATTTAATCACTTAAGAAATTTGTATTAAGTCACTCAGTTGTAATCTCTAGTAATTACAACTAAATAAATTATTATTATTATTTATTTTCATGTTAAAACATAGTTACGTATGTTCTTTTACTTGTTTCAGTCATTTAACTGCGACCATGCTGGAGCACCACCTTTAGTCGGGCAAATCGACCCCAGGACTTATTCTTTGTAAGCCTAGTACTTATTTTATATGCCTCTTTTGCCGAACCGCTAAGTTACGGGGATGTAAACACACCAGCATCGGTTGTCAAGCGATGTTGGTGGAACAAACACAGACACACAAACATATACACACACATATATATACATATATACGACAGGCTTCTTTCAGTTTCTGTCTACCAAATCCACTCACAAGGCTTTGGCCGGCCCAAGGCTATAGTAGAAGACACTTGCCCAAGGTTCCACGCAGTGGGAATGAACACGGAACCATGTGGTTGGTAAGAAAGCTACTTACCACACAGCCACATGTAATATTTTTTTTATGCATTTCTGTGTGCATTTGTTAATGTACTGACAGCTACTGGACGATGATGAATGAAAACTGTTCACTAATTAGCAAAGTTGAATATTACGCCATCTGTACAAAATATATATCTATTTATAATACTGAGAATAGACGCAAACAGTCATGATAAAGGAAAGCATTAATGTTAACAAATCAAAATTGATAAAAATTAAAACCATTATTAAATTAATACATTAATATCTTTAACTTAAAAATTACCTGTTATTTTATTAATAATAATCAGATTCCTGAGATACGTACTTAAATTAATGTCTCAGCAACCGTTATATAATACAGTTACTCATAAATAAAACCTTATATTTATATTTACTATTCATTTAATATTTTCATATTAATATAACTACAAGGAATTATTTAATCTTTTTAGTTACATTTGTTAGTAAATTAATCCTAAGATACCACCTAATTTATAGTCCTAATAATCCTTACATTATATTTAATGGTAATTTTTGAAAACATGCTTACATGTATGAACACAAAATAACCTACTCTCTTTTTTGGTGTTAAGGAGTCTATGTCTAGAATTTAAGATTTGAAATAATTCATTACACACAAAGAAAACAATAGGCATTTCCAGTTTTATAGGCACCAGTCCTGCTTATTATTTCCCACTCCACAGTAAACATTTTATTTTTGTCCTTTAAGTCCCAAATAAATTCACTAAGACTGGTAGAAGACAACTTATTTTTATTATTAAAGGTATAATTGTGATTAGCAATGCATTTTTTGTTAAGTTTTCTGTTGTACCAATGTAAAAGAAATTCTTACCTTCAGGTTTAACTCTACAGCTATATACGTTTTTTTGCTTACAATAATTATTAAACATACACCTACCCATGCTAGCATGGAAGATAGATTTTAAATGATGATGATGATGATTACTATTTTGATTTATACCATTATATTCAGTATGATGGTTATTTACTACATTACTATTATTTTTCAGGTTAGGATGGGATTTCTTTTTCTTATACAAAAATGGTAATATACTCATTTCCATCAATGCAGAAATAACATCTTTGGTTTTTCACTGATACACTGGATCAAATCAGGGAATTTGGATGCTAAAATCCCTTTGAGAGGAGTTTAAACATATATGTATATATATATATCATTATATAAGTGTGTGTGTATATGTGTGTGTATATATATATATATATATATATATATATATATATATTATATATATATATATATATATATATTGGCCTGCTCGCTTAGCCAGCGGGGTGGCATCATTCGAAGGCTAAAACAATGCAAACGCATTGTGACCAGCGATGTGTAACAACATCTGATAGTCTGGTCCGTCACGTGATCACGTGATATATATATATATATATATAGGTATTTAACACCAGACAGCCAGACCTGCCATCGCCTTATGCTTCACACTTCAGGCGATTCCTACAGAAATCCTGGGACCTGCAAGTTGACTGAGCAGATTCAGGGTAGTGGTCTAAGGAAGACAATCTCTTGCTCTTGACTTTTCCCCTTTGTGTGTTCAATAACTAGCCATGAGGCCTTTTCTCCATTTTGAAGAGAGATTATACGCCACCAGCATCTGACAAGACGTTGTAAAGCATGTGTGAGTGTGTGTGCATATATGCATACAAAAATATATGAGTATGTACATATAGGTGTATGTAAGTAATTGCATGTGTGTGACTGTAAATGCATATGCACCTGCATACACACATGTGCATGTGCATATACACATATGCACATGTATACGCAGGTATGCATACATTTATGGGCACATGTGAACATGCAAGTGTATATATGCATGTGTATGTATAGGCGTACATATATGTCTGCATATATGCATGTGTGTGTGAATGTGTATGTATACATAATCATGCATATATATAAGCACGTGAGTGCATGTGTATGTGTATCATTATACCTTCTTTCCTCCTCTCAGATTCCTACCTATCCCTAACCTATCACATACGGCTATTTATAGTAATTTGACATTCTAGTATTCTTCCCTCCACTTCAAATTTTTCTACCAAAACTACTACTCCAGTATCACCCCACCCATACCTTTTCTTTACCCATCCATTAATACAACCCTGACATATCACCCCTACTTTCACATTTCACATTCTTTTACTCCCTATCTTCTTATCTCTCCTATCCCTCCCTTGCCTCTCCCTTCCTCCCATCACATTAACTTGACCATCAAATAACACTCCTTTCTCACTTTTTTTTCTCCCTTTCTTCTTTTTTCTCTCTTTCTTCCTCTCATTTTCTCTTCCTGTTTTCATTTTGACCTATCTCCTTTTTCTAATCATACATCTATCCTCCCCCCATCTATCCACAAATACTACCAATACATTCTCAAATTTTCATTCACACCACAAAACCCTTTCCAATGAGCAACACTGATCCCACAGCTCCATACTTGGAAATGACAAAACAAGAACTGCTATTGGAACTTACAAACCATGTACAGGAAACTTTTTTACCACTTCTTTACACCATTTTCCTCAAATATTGGAACTGCAACTACAATATCTTTATATATCTTATTTCTACTTTCATTCTCTTATGTCCCTCTATATCCCCTATCTCTTCCTCTTCCACAATAATTCCAACTCAAATATTTTCTCACACTGTCTCTGATGAAGGGATATCTGTAATATCCCTGAAACAGCTGTAAGACTAGAAATAATACATTTCTAAATATCTCAGAGAGATTTATGCAGTAGTGGTATGATAAAGTAGTTGTATACTGTCAACTTAATATGACAGTCCCAGTCACAGTCTGGAGTAGCATGGCCTGCTAGTTGGAGATGCCTATCTAGCCTTTGACGAGTAAAGACTCAGAAACTAGTATCTGAATGCAGGTTTAGCTGGGTGAAGGTGCTTATCTCCCCCTTGCAAACATAAGGACACAGAAATGTGTCAAGGCAGATTGGAAGCGTTGCTGCTTCCTAGGGCTAAATAGCAGTAGTATGATTCCCTTCATGGGACTGTCACATTAAGTTGACAGTATACAACTACTTTAGATGTAAGACTCATTATAAATGTCCTGAAAACTCCTCACGGCCTTTGCTTTGTTATCTCATTCTATCTAACATATATATATATATAAATATATAAGGGTAAAAATTATTAAAGATAATAATTTATACCAGTGGCCAGCATACGTAAAAAATTGTCCATAGACCACAATATGTTTTTATATATATACATGTGTATAAATTACACACTGAGAGGAGAACTACTAGGAGTCTCCTTGCATGCTGAAAAGAGATGTTAAATCCCCAAACCATGAAAAATACATTCTTAGCACATTGACTGTTGGCAGGCAAGACAATTTGGTTTTTTTAATTTTTTCAAGTTGTCTTGCCCGCCGACAGTATTTTTCATGATTTGAGGATTTGACATCTCTTTTCAGCATGCAAAGAGACCTCCTAGTGGTTTGCTTCTCAGTGTGTAATTTATATACATGTGTATATATATATATATATATATATATATTATATATATATAAAATAGTTATATATAATATATATGTATTTGTAAACATTTGCATATCTTTATATATGTGTTGGTTTGTTTTGCATCCATTTTTCTATGCTGGTATGAGGTAGATGGATACTTATTGGAGACATTATTTTTACAGGTAGACCCTCTTCTTGTCACCAACACTTAGCTGTTTCACACATGAGGCTTTTAATTTCTAAAAGATCACTGAATCAGTATGAAAAATATCATTGGTTTCATTGGTTACAGAGAAGCTCTGATAATAGATTAAACTGTCCCTTTTATTAGACAGAAATTCTTACTCTAAAATGTATTGCCGTTAAGACAATATACGTGACTGTATTTAACAAATGTGCTTTACACATAAGAAATCTTTGTCAATCTGTCTTGCAGACACTGATTACCATAATTCTATCATTTCAACCGTTAACGACACTAAATAAATTACTCATTGTACTGATATTGATATTACAACGCTATGTTCTCAGGAAGAGAGCAATAATAGCAAAAATCTCCTATCATCAACTACAATTAGCATTAAGTGTTAAATTCTTATGTATAAGTATCAATTTCTTGTATATCATTATATTATACATATTTGTCAGAAATAAATGTATGTATGTGTGTGTGTGCGTGTGTGTGTGTGTGTGTGTGTGTAAGTATGATACAGTAACTCTTGTAGCCTTCAGTTAATCATAAACAAATATAAGTACAGTAAAGGTTAACTATAGTTAAAGTGGAAATCTTAACTACTTCAACATCAATGATCAACAGAACTACAAACACAAAAATAAATAGATTTCAACTGCCATCTGTGTGCTGTGAAGTAACATCACTATTTCTTGTTTGCTACCTTGACAAAGTACTAATGTAATGCCTGTTAGATTTAACACTAAAAGTAAATTCATTTTATTCTCAAATTCATTTTATTCTCAGGTGCAGGAGTGGCTGTGTGGTAAGTAGCTTGCTTACCAATCACATGGTTCCAGGTTCATTCCTACTGTGTGGCACCTTGGGCAAGTGTCTTCTACTATAGCCTCGGGCCAACCAAAGCCCTGTGAATGGATTTGGTAGACGGAAACTGAAAGAAGCCCGTCGTATATATGTATATATATATATATGTATGTGTATGTTTATGTGTTTGTCTCTACAACATCACTTGAGAACCAATGGTGGTGTGTTTATGCCCCCGTAATTTAGCCGTTCGGCAAAAGAGATCGATAGAATAAGTACTAGGCTTACAAAGAATAAATCCTGGGGTCAATTTGCTCGACTAAAAGCAGTGCTCTAGCATGGCCACAGTCAAATGACTGAAACCAGTAAAAGAGTAAAATTCTACTACTGACAGACAGACAGATAAAGAGATGGACGGATGGATAGATGTATGCATGCAGAAAGAGATAAAGAGAGAAACAGGTGAAAAGAGAGAGAGAGAGAATTAAATTAATAGACATATGTAGACAAACTGCCAAACATAGCTGTGTGGTTAAGAAGCTCACTTTGCAACTAAGTGGTTCCAGGTTCAGTCTCACTGCATGGCACATTGAGAAAATGTCCCCTATTGTAGTTCCAAGTCAACCAATACTATGGGAGTGAATTTGGTAGATGAAAAGTGTGTGACAACCCATTGTGTATGTGTGTGTGTCTTTGTGTGTGCTTGTCTCCTGGCCACTATTTGACAACTGGTGTTAGTCTATTTATATTCCTATAACTGAGTGATCTGGCAAAAAAAAAAAATATGGGTGCCAGACATTTGTTTGGTCGACCCTTCAGAGTAGCGTCCAGGCATGGCTGCATTTCAATGAGGTGACAATTCCTGAGGGCAACATTCTAAGAAGGAGGGACTGCGAGTAGCGTGCAGAGCCTGAGGAAGTGACCATACCAAAAGTGGATGAGAAGAGGAGATACAAGTGGGTCAGGAATGCCTGAATAGAGATAGCCAGCCAGTACTGAAGAATAAAGGTCATTAAAGCATCAGTAGAAAGAGCAGAACATCAAGACATTTACAAACATGCCAATCAGTAGAATGGTCCTTTCCTTCTGAAATGTCTCTTGACGTTCTTGAAGTCAATCACAGCAACTTTTGTTTTTATTGTGTAACTTGTTATCTTTTGGGTTTTATGCAAAACATAGCATTTTATTTTTGCTGAGTAACTTGACATCATTGTGTTTTTGACATGGGTGACTATTTGCAATAACGACATGGTTCCAGGTTCAGTCCCACTGCATGGTGCCTTGGGCAAGTGTCTTCTACTATAGCCTCAGGCTGACCAAAAACTTGTAAAATAGATTTTGTAAACAGAAACTGAAAGAAAAAAAACTGTCATATGTGTGTGTGTGTGTGTGTGTGTTGTGTGTGTGTATGTGTGTGTGTGCGCGCGCGTCTGTGTTTGTCCCCCACCACCATTTGTCAACCACTGATGATGTCCCCATAACTTGGAGGCTTGGCAAAAGAGACTGATAGAATAAGTACCACGCTTTAAAAAAATAAGTCCTGTGGTGCCCCAGCATGGCCTCAGTCAAATGACTGAAACAAGTAAAAGATACAGATTCCTATATATTGGAGGCAACAAATCTCTTCTTGGCATGTGGCTGGCTGTGATAAGGTTCAACGAGGCTGAAATGCACCCAGCATTCTTGCTCACCACTGCTTCGAATTTTCTTTTTGTCTCTGATATATCTTGTTTTCAAACTCAGCACATCCATCACAGATGTTATCTCTGGACAAATACTACAGTAAATTGCCCATCAACAATGTATTAAGTATGATACATAGATAGTGTTTATAACAAGCTCTGTTTTTATTTGTAACATGTTTCTATTGTTAACATTACTGTCTTTATTTTTATTGTGTAACATGATGTTATTTGTTTTTACCATATCACAATATGCTGTGTAATGAGACATCTTTTATTTCTTTTTCTTCTAAGTAACATGATAATTGTTTCCATTGAAATATCATTTTATATTTATTAAATAACATATCTTTGGTATTTATCATGTAACACAACGTCTTTAAATTTTATTCTATAATATATCTTTAGTTTAACCCTTTAGTGTTCACATTATTCTGCCAAAATCCTCATTGTTTTGAACTAATACATCCTCACTGTTTTGAACTAATCATGCATTATCTTGTAGCTTTGAGATTTTGATGAGGTAGCTGTTAATTTTTAAGATGATATTGTAGGGTTGGTGTAAGAGACCAGATATGGCCAATTTGAACATAAAACAAGCAGAATACTTTTGGCCGGATACGGCCGGTTTAAATGCTAAAGGGTTAATCATCAAACCTGATATCATTTGTTTTTATTGTACAACATGCTTTCTTTTCCATTTTGACAGGTATCTTTCACTTTTTAGCTTGAAACTATAGCTAATGAGGAAAACACTGACCAAATCACATGGAAATAAAAATCACTATATCTCTATTTTCATCACTTAAAAAATTTAAACAGCAGCTTCAACATAGCAAACAAAAAGGGTTAACAGGATATTTAGAGTCTGAACACAAATACTAATATAAAATTAGGAAGAATATATATATATATATATATATATTTCTCTAGAGTTTTTCATATACAAACTTCTTAAAGATTATCTGCAAGAAATGGGAAGGGAAATCTTTTTCTCAGTAACGAAAATTCAAAAAGAAAAGAAAACCTATATCTACACAGATTAAGGTTTGTTACTCAAAATGGCTCTGTAAATAATTAGAAAAAAAATTTTTTTTTTTCTATTCTATTTCCTTATCTATATCTAATTATTTTAGGTCATTTTTTTTCTCTTTAGCATTACCAGAATAGAATATTCTTTTCTCTTGGTGAAAAACATCTATGTGTGGCAAAACTATATATATAACTTCTTCTTTTTCATCATCATTGTTATCATCATTTTAGCATCCACTTTTCCATACTATCAGGGGTTGGATGGACTTTACTGAGTGCAGATTTTCTACAACCAGATGCCCTTCCTGTCACCAACCCTTACCAAAGAAAAGGCCACCAATTTGAGCTAAAACAGCTTGACATTTAGATCATTATTGATATTACTGACAGAATGCAAAGAAACAGAACATTCTGTCAATCCACTGCTCTGGATTGATACTTCTTGATCAACCCCAAAAGGGATAAAAGACAAAGTTGACCTTAGTAGAATTAGATCTGCAAAATTCTACTGCAAAGAATTCTATCTAATACTCTAGTAACTCTTACAATTTGCTGCTTTGTTGTCCACTGTATTTTTTATTTAACTTTTTAGCATTTAAACTGGCCATATCCAGCCTGAAAATTCTACTTGTTTTATGTTCAGACTGGCCAGATCTGACTTCTCACACTTACCCTACAATGTCATTCAAAGACTAAACAATCATACCGTCGAAATGTCAAAGCTATGGGATAATGCATGATTAATTCAAAACAAGGTGTACAAATAAACATTAAATTTGACAGATGGGAACATGGAACATCAGGACCATGTTTGAAACCACAAAAAAACAGCTCAGATTGCTTTTTCGATATGGCTATAAGCTTGAAGTACTAGGCCTTTGAGCAGACTAACCTACTCTTTCTCTCTCTCTCTCTCTCTCTCTTTCTTTTCCTTCTTTCTACACGGTACATATATAGTTTTAAGCTTTGTCTACTATTGACTAGATTAATATAAAATGTATTAAATATAAATAATAGGAAAAAAAATAACTATTTGAAGCTACCTACAGTTTTAATAATGAAAGTATTCTAATGTCTTCACATAACGCAATATATGGCTTTTTGACCCTCAAGCCACAATTTCATACTATGATCTGTATTAATGATATAAACTCATAATTTTATAACGTCATTTTCAATAACTCTCACTATGACATGAAATTCAAACTACTTGGTTTTCTCCCCCACATGGTCTCTTCTCCACCAATCCCTCGTCATTTGGATATGAAATTTATTGCACTATTCCCAATATATCAATCTCACCATATTTATTCTATCATTAGAAACAACCCCACTGTTCCATCCTGATATAGTCAAAGAGATTTATGTGGCTGAATCTCTCTCTCTGTTACTCTCAATCTCTCCCTTCTTTCTCATTTCACTCCCTCTTAACATTTTTTGCTTTTTCTACTTACTCTGCTTGCTTGCTCTCCCTCCCCCTCTCTCTTTCTCTCTCTCTCTCTCTCTTGTTTGCCACCTCTTTTATTTCTCTTTCTCCATATCTCTCACTTAATCTTACATTTATGTTCCTTTCAATATTCATTTACTCCTTTTCACTTTCTCTACATTCACATTTTTTTTCTTTTCTTTCCAGCCATCCCGCCTTACTGTTAAATCCACCACCACCACACCTCTCTCTTTCCATTCTATTTTTCTTTCTCTCTCATTATTTCACTCTGCACATTTATCTTTATTTCATTATTCTCTTGCACTAAGGCTGTGAGCTGGCAGAAACGTTAGCGCGCCAGGCAAAATGCTTAGCTGTATTTCGTCTGCCGTTACGTTCTGAGTTCAAATTCCGCCAAAGTCAACTTTGCCTTTCATCCTTTCGGGGTCGATAAATTAAGTACCAGTTACACACTGGGGTCAATGTAATCGACTTAATCCCTTTGTCTGTCTTTGTTTGTCCCCTCTATGCTTAGCCCCTTGTGGGTAATAAAGAAATAAGAAACACTAGCATGCTGAGCGAAATGCTTAGCTGTATTTCGTCTGTCTTTACGTTCTGAGTTCAAATTCTGCCGAGGTCAACTTTGCCTTTCATCCTTTTGGGGTTCATAAATTAAGTACCAGTTGCATACTGGGGTTGATCTAATTGACTGGACCCCTCCCCCAAAATGTCAGGCCTTGTGCCTGGAGTAAAAAAAACAAAATTATTCTCTTGCTCTATTCCCTCTCTATCTTTCTCTTCACTAACACTCTCTTTCTACCAATCCATCCCCTGTCTTTCACTTTCTATCCATCTATCTATCTATCTATCTATCTATTTATCTATCTATCTATCTATTCATTTCTCTCTCTATTCATTTATGTATGTATGTCCCTATCTACATACCTATTCATTTTTTATTTATGTATCTCCTCTATCTATCAGTCTACTTATCTATCTATCATTCTCTCTCCCTATTTATTTATTTATCTCTAGCAATTCTTTTTTTTTATTTCTCCTTACTTAACAGCTTAACTTTTCTATTCCTAGTTCTCTTTTTTTATTTTATATTCCCAGTTCTCTAATTCTCCTTCCTTCACAAAACACATTTATCCACTTTTTTTACTCTTTCACATTTTCCAACCTTCCTTTTTTTTCTCTTCATTCTTTTTGTCAAACCATCTCCCATGATCACCTCTGTCTCATCTTACCATAGTATTTCTGCTTCATCTACCTTTATATTTTTCAACATCATCCTTTATCTCTCTTTCACCCACCTTTATATTTTCTACCTTCTCTCCCTCTCTCTCCTCCTCCCTCCCACTTCATACACACATACAAAAGCAATGGCAGCAAGCACGCTTGAATATTCTTCCAGTGATGCTTCTAAGTTATAACATTTCTGTGTATTTCTTCACTAAAATCCTACAAACTTCTCTGGGTATTATAAGATCTACAGTTACAGTTAGATTACACTTCACTGGTGAAAGCTAATAAGACTGAAACACAACTAGAACTGAACCAGGGACCATGTGGTTGAGAAGTGAGCTTCTTACCACACAGCCATGTCTGCATCTGTATATAACATCATCATTTGAATATTCAATTTCCATGTTTACATTGGTCCGGCAGACTTTAGTGAGGCAGATTTTCTATAGGCAGATGCCCTTCCTGTCACCAACTCTACTGGTTTCTAAGTAAGGTAATATTTCTCCACAAGCAGACATGTTTTCATGGAATATTGAAAATGAATGATGTTCATATATAACAACCATGTGATGTCAAGGCAAGGAGACACAAACATACACTCATACACACATTTTATGTCTAACAAAACCTCTCACAAAGGTTTGGTCAGCCCAGGATGTCGTAGAAGACACTTGCTCAAGGGGTAACACAGCAGAAAAGAACCTGAAACCATGTGGTTGGGAGGCGAATTTCTTAACCACATAGCCATGCTTACACCCATACACACACACACACACACACATATGAAGAGAAAGAGAAAAAGAAATATTGTATGTATGTATATATATCACAGCAGACAAAAGATTCATGGAGAAAGTGATTCAAATCCATATAATACATGTATAATGGCTATTCCTAGACAGCCATCATAGCTTTTACTACTTTCTCATGCTATTATTCACTATAATGGCATCAACAAAGTATCATAATCTTCATCATTATCATCATCATGCTCATCTTCCTCATCTCTGTCTTTATTATTATCATTTTCATTGCCACTACAGTCACCATCACCAATATGACCACTACGATCTTAATCGTTTTTCTTATATAAACCAACAGAGGAGCTGTAATGCAGTTGCTCAGCTTGCTAAAAATAACAACCAAATCTCCTTCAGATCACATCTTACTTGTCTTAGAAGAATAGGAACACATTACATAATATAGTTTTGGGTGTACAGTGTCAAGAAAAAGATGGGATGGTTACAGCTGGAATGCCTTTGATCACGTGTCTGACCAATAAGTGCTAACCTGGAGCTAAAGCCACAACAAGGCCCAGTCCTTGTTGTGACATTGTAGCCTGTGTGGTTTGGTGATCCTGAGAGCTAATCCAGAGGAACACAAGCTCCCTGTAGGGCTTCCCTTTCTGGATAGGTTAAAAGACAGAGGCCAGACCAATATGAGCCACCTCTTCCCAGAAGTAAAAATGGGTTTGTGTAGGGCAGTGGTTCTCAATCAAGGTCCATATGAGATTTCTGAGGGTCCACACAAGCAAAATAATAAATTGGAGATCCATAATAGTATTTTAGGGTTTTTATCACACACACACACACATACACATACACACACACATATATATGGGACAGGCTTCTTTCAGTTTCCATCTACCAAATCCACTCACAAGGCTTTGGTCAGCCCGAGGTTATAGTTGAAGGCACTTACCCAAGGTGTCACGCAGTGGGACTGAACCCAGAACCATGTGGTTGGTAAGCAAGCTACTTACCACACAGCCACTCCTGTTAATTTCACGTTAATTTCATGAGCAGGCTGTTCCGTTGATCAGATCAACTGGAACCCTCGTCATTGATGAGATCAACTGAAACCCTCATCGTCACAGCCAACAGAGTGCCAGCTGTTGTTACAGAATCAATCTGTGCAAATGCAAAATTAAATAAATAATAAAAACCAACATGACTTTGATGACAAAGTCAATAGATTTGCTTAGACTCTTCTGATATTACTAAATTACCAAATTACCATAATAATCTAGTTCCATTTTTCGGTAGCACTTTCTAGAAGAAAAGAAGGAAGAAAAAATGGAAATCAAACCCAACAAAGAAGCAGCTCAGAAAACCCATAATTAATGCTGTTCAATACAGGATATTCAAAAAGTCACAAATATTAAAGAAAAGGGAAAAAAATGAAACAAACCAGTGTACAAAGTATATAAATTACCCCATTAGAAGAAATAGGAGACTTGCAATTTAGAATGCTCGTTAAGAAATTGTTAGAATAAATAAATGATTTATTCATTAAAGATAAGGTGGTGAATCCATAGAGCCATTATAGAAGTGGATTCAGATAAAATGCTTTGCAATACTTGTTCCAGTATTGTACCCTCTGAGTAGCTGCACGCAGTCTTAGAGAAACTTAGCCTTGTAAGCTGCACGGTATCATGAAAAAGGCACCTAGCAGACTTTGTGCTAGGAATAAAAAAAAAAACAATGGACAGCTTGTAATTCACATGCTTAAGGAGAATACTCAACATCAAAGGATCCAAAATTGAAATGACAACAGCTTTCCTCATTCGGAGAACACCACCCTCTCTGGATTGAGCAGCTGCATCACACATTTTTTAGACCCCTTTAATTGGTTCTACACCAAGTAGCTTTATAATATTAGGATCAGTAATGAATAAGACGCAGACAATGGAATTGGATCAGACGAGTCCTCAGATAAGATCAAGAAAGTGATTGTATGGTGGCAGAAAAGTGACAGCCTAAGGGGGAAAAGAACAGCAGGGCACCCTAAAACTATATGATGAAGGACCATTGACAAGGAAAAAGATGAGAAAGGTGAAGAAGCTGGAATGAGACTGGAACAGTGACAGAAAACAGAGCTGGTTTGAGAGATTGTGTTGTGGCCTTATGTGCCTCATGACATTGGCAGAACTAACTAACACTTTCTAAAATGATTGGTGTTTGGAAGGGTATAGGGTATCCATCCATAGAAACCATGCCAAAGCAGACATTAGAACATGACACAGTCCTTTGGTCAGTCAGATTTGTTCAAATTGTTAAACCCTAGCCAGTATCAAAGATGGACATTAAAAGATGAGGAAGAGGAGAAGGAAGAGGGTATTATGCATAAAGATATTCCTATGAAAGTGTTCAGGTATTATGTGCTTGTATGGGTGTGGGAGTGTTTTGATCTATACATGTAACTCCCAATGAATGTGTTGAGTGCCCTTCTTTTGTTTATCTACTCTCTCATGTGTATATATATATAATATATATATATATATATATATATAATATATATATATTATATATATATATATATATCTGTAAAGCCAATTAAGGATTAAACTTGTTAGAAACTAAAAAGAAAAGAAAAAATACAAAGAGAAATTCTGTATCAAACTTACATCATCAATGGACTCGGCTTCAAAAATATGGCACTTGAAATTCTGGGCAATGCTGCACGTTGTTTCCCTATAAGTATAAAATAGTGAAGTGATTTAATAGATCAAAAGGATTATGAAGGACAAAACACAAAGAAGTTCAGAAACTTAGAAAGAAAGAGGGAAAAGTTATATTGTAAAGAAAGAGAAATGGCCCCAATTACCGGAATGAAACTGAATCAACATTTCTGTGCATTCTAAGATTAATGTGATGATGATGATGACAGTGGGGGAAGGAAGTTGGGGAGGAGAAGACAGCAGAAGAATTGAAAGAAGAAAAGAAAGAAGAAAATCATTTTAAAATGTCTTTTGTTTTTAGACAATACAAATAATGGTCTTATCAGCATTTTCTGTTTCAAAGGTATACTTAGTAATAGTATTCCTCAAATGTTTTCTACTGTTCTTGGGGTATGTCTGTTTCATCTATCATTCAGACAAGGAGATGGAGACACAGAATTGTATTTATATCCATAAATGAAATTTTTTTGTGTGCCAGTGGATATGCTGGCTACAAATTTAAGAGGAGTGGTTAGTCAAAATGACTGACTTGTAATATTTGACCTGTACATTATCAGCTCTGAAATAATGAAAGAACAAGTCAACCTTTGGAAGAATAAGCAATGCAACCAATTTCTGCAAAGTATTTTGTCCAATGTCAATGCAATGACAAGGTTTTATTTGTCATCAAAGCAAAGACAAATTACAAAAATGGTGGGATATTTTACAGAATGGATTATAAATAAACAAGTGCAGAAAATATAGTGTGCAAAAAGAATAAAATGAGTAGTGCTATTAGAAAAAAACACTTCAATCAAGGAACTCTACATAATTAGAATTACCTTGACTGTCAAGAATAAGTGTCCTTTCCTAGAAGTGTTCTCTGGTTTACAGGCTTATGTTGAGAGTAGGACATTCAAACAGGCTGTTATCACCATACTCACATACCATTTAGTATATTTAATGGAGCGCCCATTCCCACATGGTGGGGGAACCAACACAATCACACACATATATATACATGTATGTAAATATATATATATACTCACTCACACACACACACACACACACACACACACATGCATGTACATATACATGTGTGTGTGTGTGTGTGATGGAATTGAACAGTTTCCATCTCCCAAATTCACTCAATATGTCAGCCAGGAGCTGTAGTAAAAGATACTAGGCCACAATACTACACGCTGAGACTGAACCCAAAACTACATGCTTGCAAAGTGAGCTTCTTAACCACAGTGCCAAGATCATCATTAGTTTCTTCAGAGACTATACTTTTCAGAGAAAATTGGAAAGCTGAATAAACAGTAAGCTTTAGTCACAGTTTCTCCAACAAAATCTTTTTTCACCCAAGCTAAGCATGGAAAAATAAATGTAAATCAGATAAAAAAAAAAATAAAAAGCAAAAAAAAAAACTGAAGATTTTCTTTTTGAATAAAATAGTTAAAGACTTACCCACAAATATAAGCAAATATCTTCATTGTATCCAGTCGACGGCCACAAGATGAAATTTCTGTATAGCAATGCCGATAGACGACCTGAAATATAGTATAATATAAACTCTTCAGCTTTTAATTTCAAATAAATATTGAGACATGGTTAGGTGGAAGTATGGCTGTACAGTTGAGAAACTTGCTTTCTAACCACATGGTTCTGAGTTCAGTCCCACTGCATGATACCTTGGGCAAGTGTCTGAGTGACCAAGGCCTTGGGTGTTGATTTGAGACATGAAAACTAAAAGAAGCCTGTTGTGTGTGTGTGTGTTTGTGCACGCGCACACACACGCTTGTATTTATCCTTCCTATTATAGGCACAAGGACTGAAATTTTGGGGAAGGGAGTAAGTCGATAATACCAACCCCAGTACTCAGCTGGTACTTATTTTATTGGGGATGAAAGGCAAAGCCTCAGCAGAATTTGAACTCAGAACATGAAGACAGATGAAATACTGCTAGGCATTTTGCCCAGCATGCTAATGATTCTGCCAGGTCACCACCTTCTGGACCATTGATATATTACAAGGGAAATTGAAGATATTTTTGAAAATCAGGGTATTTAAAGAGTCATCAGACACTTCAATCCCAACCCCACAGTCCCTTTGTCCCTAATGCTCATGTACTTTGTGTTAAAGCCTTAATAATAATAATACTAATAATAATAATACTAATAATAATAATAATAATAATAATAATAATAATAATAATAATAATGATAATAATAATAATTTATTTCTTTATTGCTCACAGGGGGCTAAACATAGAGGGGGCAAACAAGGACAGACAAGGGGACTAAGTCGATTACATCGACCCCATTGATTAACTGGTACTTATTTAATCGACCCCGAAAGGATGAAAGGCAAAGTCAACTTCCAGTAGAACAAAAGGGATGTTAAAAAGGATCCAAGGGCACCAAGGACCACTTTGTAATAGACTAGGTTGTAACGAAGAACTGCAAACAGTATCAAAACAACTTGTGAATTGCCTGGATAGACTTTAAAAGGGCTTACAACATGTCGATGCATTCATAGATTCTGGAAACACTCGACATGTGTAAAGTAGCTGATGACATGTGGGCACTGATCAAGAACAGCAAGTCTAATTGGAAAACCCATTTTCTGTAACAACCAGCACTTAGCTGAGGTATCAATCAAAAGAAGTATCGTCCAGGGAGATACTTGTTCCCTCTTAGTAACCTTTATTACCTGATCCAACAACTTGATACCTCTGTAATTATTTGTATCTAAAGCATCACCTTTTATATATATATATACATATATATATAATAAAAGAGAGAGAAATCGACTTCTTTCACTAAACAAATCATTTCTTTTTTGCAATTTTAACTACAACTGTTCCTTCCAGTAAAGGTAAGAAATTCTTCATATTTTCCATAATTGGTATTTTGACTTTTGTTCTAAGTAAAAAGAACTGTACAATTATTTTAATACATTTCTAATTAATGTAATATTAGTGTTAGTGATCTTCACTTAAAAAAAAAAGACATTTATTTATATATCTGTTGCACTTTCAGAATAGCTGTCTTACATAAATTGGGATTTCTTAGGGGTTTTTTTTCAGGATTTTTCCGCATTTTATAAGTATCCCGCATTTCAAAACACTAGCAGATATTAAAATAAAACATTTTAATATTTTTTCAAACGTCTGCCCATCCCCTCATTGTACCTTCAGAACAAAGGCACCATTATTTTTTCTCATTTTTATTGTTTTTTGTCAGGTTGTGGTATTCAACATTTTGAAACACTTGTAATCTGTATTTTTATAGAAAAATAATTTCGAAAGCTATCATGCATATTTTGTTTGGAGGATTTTAACCATGAAATTTAAAATGAAGAAGTAGCAATATAAAATATTTTCACTAAAAGTGCATATTACAAGTGTTTCAAAAAGCAAAATACAATAACATTGTAGATATATTGTGCAACATGCTTAGAACAAATAAATCCAGCTAATAATTAGATGAATTCCCTTTACCAAGCAATAAAAGTTTGTTCTTTGCTTATGCTTGCTTCATCAGATACAAAAAGACAGATACAAAAGATGGGTCAGTAGTACATGTTTGAGCAGTAGATGGGACACTATTGATAGTAGGTTATTATCGTTACTGCAATCAGTTTATTGAAAGAGTTACACCTAGTGTGTTTGCATACCTTGCAAATAACCTAAGTGGTAGAATTTGTGGGATGACATCAGCAGCTGGGGAGCTGATGGGAACTTAGGGCTGACCGGAAGAGGAAGGGGCAGGAGTGACGTGCGCGCAGGCAGGGCAGCATTGGGTCTTTTCTATCGAGGTAACCGAGGGAGTCAGATGCGTGAGCACGTTGTTAAGGTAGGGGAAAAGCGGCTGCTATTTCTAGTGTTCGGGTCGGGCTGCGTTGAAGGGTGCGTTACCACTGAGAGGTCTCCGTCGAGCGAAGAGAAGGTAGGTGTCCTTATTTCAAATCTCTCGCATACACCACAGAATTAACAAATTGTTGAGCTCTATTGTCACAGAAGTAACTAAAATCAAAGTACATATTCTCAATTCCCTCCTAATTCAACAGCTCTGCACTGAGACAGATGAAGATTTTGAACATTTGTTGTTGCATGCAGAATTTCAATGGCTGTCGAAGGGAAAACTCCTGAAAGTTTCTTTCCTGCTTGTAAGAGTTGTCAAACTCTTGCAAGACTCTAATTCTGTTCTTTGTGATTAATTAAGAAACATCAAGCATGACATTACTCATCATCATCATCATTTAGCGTCTGCTTTCCATGCTAGCATGGGTTGGACGGTTCAACTGGGGTCTGTGAAGCTGGAAGGCTTCGTCAGGCCCAGTCAGATCTGACAGTGTTTCTACGGCTGGATACCCTTCCTAACGCCAACCACTCCGTGAGTGTAGTGGGTGCTTTTTACGTGCCACCCGCACAGGTGCCAGACAGAGCTGGCAAACGGCCACGAACGGATGGTGCTTTTACGTGTCACCGGCACGGGGCCAGCCTCGCCTAGCAACGGACACGAACGGATGGTGCTTTTACGTGCCACCAACACGGGGGCCAGACAGAGCTGGCAAACAGCCATGAACAGATGGTGCTTTTACGTGTCACCGGCACGGGGGCCAGGCGAGGCTGGCAACGGACACGAACGGATGGTGCTTTTACTCATGTGGCAGGTATATTCACAAACATCAATGAAGTTAAGTTGCAAGTACAAGGAAATGAGGTGAAACTTTATCAAAGTAAAATTGGCTTTCTCCACAGCTCCATCCAAGGTACAATTTATTCAAATGTAACATAAGCTGTTGTTACTTCTAGTTTCTGAGCCTCTCTGAATTGGAGAAGAAAAAATGTATACCAGATGACATTAAGGTGTATTGCTCACAACTGGATGAGCTGTACTAAGACATGTCTGACAGATTTGGGGATACTCTTTACTCTTTTACTTGTTTCAGTCATTTGACTGTGGCCATGCTGGAGCACCGCCTTTAGTCGAGCAAATTGACCCAGGACTTATTCTTTGTAAGCCTAATACTTATTCTATCGGTCTCTTTTGCCGAACTGCTAAGTTACAGAGACGAAAACACACCAGCATCGGTTGTCAAGCGATATTGGGGTGACAAACACAGACATACAAACATATACACACACATACAAATATATATATACATATACGTGACGGACTTCTTTCAGTTTCCGTCTACCAAATCCACTCAGAAGACACTTGCCCAAGGTGCCACGCAGTGGGACTGAACCCGGAACCATGCGGTTCGTAAGCAAGCAACTTACCACACAGCCACTCCTACGCCTATTTATTTTCACTTAAAATACCGGTCTTGGGGATTCCTAGATATTGGTAATGAGGAAACATGAGGGGTGGAGGAAGAACTGGTTTAATTTTAAAATGATATGTGCAAAAAAATCATGTCAGGATTTTTGATTGCAAAAGGACAATTCTTATTGCTGCCCAGCACTGTGGAACAAAGTCAAGATTGCCTGCCTTCCCAATATCATATTTTGTAGAGCAGGGCTTCAGTGTAATTACCCAGCTTCTTCCTAAGCAAAGAAACAGTCTGAAAATTACTGAACTTGGGAATGTAAGACTACTTCTTAGTATCTTTCATCCTGATGCCAAGAAGCTGATATCCCTGCATAAAGTAGACCCTTAATATTAAAAATATAAAAACAAGGTAATTACTGGTGAGATGTAAATTTAGTCTTTCATATTGTAGAAACAGCAAAATAATGGTTTAACTAGGTTTTATTTGTGAAACACAATTATTTTGAATTTGCAGCAGAAAAAAATCTTTGTTTTTTGTGGGGTGGGGGGGACTAGGAATTTGGCCATGGCACCAAGGGGGCAGCAGTCCAAAAATGTCTGGGAATCACTGGTCTATTTCAAGAATTTTGTCAGGACCACCATCAAGACTCTAATTGGATTGCAATAAATCTCTTGTGCAGATCTCCAGTAAATAATCTCTATAGTCTACTCCAGTAGTGATACCAATCCCTAATTCCTCCTTACAAAACCTAGTAGCTGTCGATTCTTTCACCCACAGCAGTATGAATAAACAATGATACACTAAAGTTGCCATGACAAACAGTTTTGATTTCAGCAGTGAGGACACTGACTTGAACTTCATTGGCTAAAAATACATAAATTCAAATGCTTCTAACTTCTTTATTATATTAAGCTTTCAAAAATAATAACTGAGATATTTGTCATCAGCTTGCAAAACTACATAAAATTAGATTTCTTGAAAATTTTCAGATTAACATTTGTGGTTGGAAGAAAACAAAATAGACCTGAGTTTAGTAGAAATTTTAAACAACTCACACATCTACAAACACTCATATCTACATACATGTATTCACAACATAGATACATATTAACATACAGCACATATACATATGCGTGGAGGCGCAATGGCCCAGTGGTTAAAGCAGTGAACTCGCAGTCGGAGGATCGCGGTTTCGATTCCCAGACCAGGCATTGTGTGTGTTTATTGAGTGAAAACATCTAAAGCTCCACGAGGCTCCGACCAAGGGTGGTGGTGACCTCTGCTGTACTCTTTCGCCCCAACTTTCTCTCACTCTCTTCCTGTTTCTTGAGTAACGCTGTGATGGACTAGCATCCCATCCAGCTGGGGGGAAACATATACGCCACAGAAACCAGGAAACCAGGCCCATGAGCCTGGCTAGGCTTGAAAAGGGTGCATAAATAAAAATAACATATACATATGCACTGATATACACAAACAAATTGAAGGCAGTGAGCTTGCAGTACTGTTAGCATGCTGGAGAAAATACTTAGCAGCATTTAGTCCATCTTTACATCCTCAGTTCAAATTCTGCTGAGGTCAACTTTGCCCTTTATCCTTTCAGGGTCGATAAAACAAGTACCAGTTGAATACTGGGGTCAATATAATTGACTGTCTCCCTTCCACCAAAATTGCTGCCAAAATTTGAAACCACTATACCGATAAACAAAAACAAAACACGTTTAGGTGTAGGCGTGGCTGTGTGCTAAAAAGCTTGCTTCCAAACCACATGGTCGAGGGTTCAGCCCCACTGCATGACATCTTGGACAACTGTCTTCTACTATAGCCTCAGGCTGATTAAAGCCTTATCACTGGATTTGGTAGATGGAGACTGAAAGAAGCCCATCGTATGTGTGTGTGTGTCTTTGTGTTTGTACCCCCATCACCACTTGACACTCAATGTTGGTGTGTTTACATCTCCGTAATGTAATGGTTCAGCAAAAATGACCGACAGAATAAGTACTAGGCTTAAAAAATTAAATGCTGGGAGTCAACCTGTTCAACTAAATACCCTTTAAGACGGTGCCTCAGCATGGCCAAAGTCAAATGACTAAAACAAGTAAAAGAATACAAATTATATCAGACATACAACTTGCAAAGGCACATGGCTCAGTGGTTAGAGCATCAAGCTTACGATCGTGAGGTTATAAGTTCGAATCCTGGACCGGGCTGCATGTTGTGTTCTTGAGAAAGACACTTTATTTCACATTGCTCCAGTTCACTCAGCTGTTGAAATGAGTTGCGACATCACAGGTGCCAAGCTGTATCGGCTGTTGTCTTTCTCTTGGATAACACTGGTGGCGTGGAGAGGGGAGACCGGTATACATGGGAGTTTGCTGGTCTTCCATAAACAACCTTACCCAGACTTGTGCCTGGGAGGGTAACTTTCTAGGTGCAATCCCATGGTCAGTCATGACCGAAGGGGGTCTCAGCAACAACTTGCAAAACACGTTCAAATTTAAAACAGACATACACATCACAAGCACACAAATTACACACATACTACAACATGTCAATTGCACATATACACACACACACTGCAAACTACACACACAAACACATGCACACACAAACTACACAAACATAAAAACTCCACACACAAACACATCACCACTCGTACAACTACTGCTACTACAAATACAAAAACACACATCACAAATACACATACACCACAAACACAGACATTCCCAAAACACACACACCACAAATACAAAAACTGCACACACACACACACATAAACGCACCCTCGTACCACTATTAATACAAAAACTTACACAAACACACACAAGCACACAAAAATTCCATACACATGCCACAAACACTAACAATGGATATAAACTCTGCACACACACACTCACACACACACACACAAAACTGCACACAAATATACAACATTACCCCTACAACTACAAAAACTACACACACACACACACAAACATGTACACGACACAACACACACCACAAATACATACACTCCACACACAACTACCACAAACACAAAAGCTACACACACATACAATCATACACACAAACACACCCACATACACACACACAAATACACAAACCAACAGGCACAAACTCACACAAACACATCCACACACAGAAATACAAAACCTCCTCCTTGGATACAGACACACATTGATAAACAACACCAAGATAGATAAGTAGCCAAAAGGTCTGATTCTTTGTTTACAAACAGTAAAAATAACATTTAACCTTGAAACACCATAAAAAGAAAGAATATTCAACAAATCCAAAATGGAAGTTAAAATCCTTCAATTCCACAACATTCAACAACAGCTACGATTCCAACTATGAGCCAGTGAGGGAACATTGGTGGTTGGTGGTGGTCAACTGACGTGCATGAAATAGCAGCCAAGTTTTCCTTCATTCACCCCGCCTCACGGCTTTCTAAAAGGAAAATGCAGGAAAAGCTGCATGATGCTGTATGATGGGATGGTCATGGCTGGGACCAGTTTGATCAAAATGGTTTTCTCAATCAATGCTTTTGAGCATTGGGTAGCAAAATATTATGTGCTTGATGCTGCATTAAAAGATGCGTTGGTCATGGCCAGAGCATTTTATGGTCAAAGGTCTTTGAAAATAAAAGTAAAGCTGCATGATGCTGTATGATGTGATGGTCATGGCTGGGACCATTTTGACCAAAAGGATTTTCTCAATCAATGCTTTTGAGCATTGGGTAGCAAAATATTAGATGCTTGATGCTGCATTAAAAGATGGGTTAGTCATGGCCAGAGCATTTTATGGTCAAAGGTCTTTGAAAATAAAAGTAAAGCTGCATGATGCTGTATGATGGGATGGTCATGGCTGGGACCATTTTGATCAAAATGGTTTTATCAATCAATGCTCTTGAGCATTGGGTAGCAAAATATTATATGCTTGATGCTGCATTAAAAGATGGGTTGGTCATGGCCAGAACACTTTATGGTCAAAGGTCTTCTCAAACAATGCTTTACAGCACTGAATAGCAAAGTATTATATTCATGATACTGTTCAAAAGATGAAATGGTCATAGTTGGAAAATGTTTGATATTTAGCTGCTATTTCTAGCAGGTCAAGTGACAATATACACTGTCTGATTATACAAAACAACAGCAACAACAATAATAAATAAAAAAAGTGTAAATGAAAAAGCAAGTTTCATATAAACTTTATCAAAGTTGCGTAAAGAAGTGTTGATCACTCAAAGTGGAAGGAAGTTGTGGAAGAAGGAGACTCAGGAAAAATGGCTGATCTCAAAATACTGAACCTTATGAAGGGGATGACAGAGGACTGAGATATGTGGTGCATAGCTGTACTCAAGAAGACCCACCCATCCCAGAGGAACTGAGATCCTAAAACCAAAGCATTGGTGTGGGTGATGGTGCCACATAAACAGCACTGGTGCTGGTACCATGTAAGAAGCACTGGCGCTGGTGCCACATAAAAAGCACCTACTACACTCTGTGGAGTAGTTGGCATTAGGAAGGGTATCCAACCTTAGAAACCATGCCGAAACAGACTATGGAGCCTGGTGCAGACCCTGGCCTTGCCAGTTCCCATCAAACTGTCCAAACCATGCCGGTGTGGAAAACACACATTAAATGATGATGATGATGATGATGATGGCCCAAGCTAAAGAAACCAGGAGATGATTCCAATAGACAGGATTCCAACATTCAGTTGGAGGAAGGAAATAGGAAGCGATAAAAATGGAGAAAACAAGTATAAGATTACAATTTCCAAACACATTAGAGTGTATCCTAATTGTTGTTTTAATGTCCACTTTACCATGCTAGTATGGGTTGGGTGGACTTTACTGAGGCAGATTTTCTATGGCTGGATGTCCTTCTCGTTGCCAACCTTCACCTGAGTCAAATCAAGGTAATATTTTCCCATAACTGTGCATATTTTTCACATGACTGGAAAGGAATAATCTCATTGCATGACAATGATGCTCATTTACAATCATCATATGACATCTAGAGAAGTGTACACACAAACACACATACATATAATATATATGTGGCCGATGCCAGCACCGCCTCGACTGGCTTCCGTGCCGGTGGCACATAAAATACACCAATCCGACCGTGGCCGTTGCCAGCCTCGCCTGGCACCTGTGCAGGTGGCACGTAAAAAGCACCCACTACACTCACGGAGTGGTTGGCGTTAGGAAGGGCATCCAGCTGTAGAAACATTGCCAGATAAGACTGGAGCCTGGTGCAGACTTCTGGCTTCCCAGATCCCCGGTCGAACCATCCAACCCATGCTAGCATGGAGAACGGACGTTAAATGATGATGATGATGATGATAATGGCTTCTCTTGTCATGAACAACAAATGAGGGTTCAGTAAAATAAAGCATTAACTATGTTCTATGGACACGATAGTGTCTCTTGAGGCTTGCTGGTGCCTTGAAAACCTTAGCAAATGGAACAAGTTGAGGACTCAGTTTGCTTGAGAGCTTGTGGATCATTCACTGTGTTCTCTTGAGTGGATGGCATATATGTATACACACACACACACACACACAATGGGTTTCTTTCAGTTTCCGCCAATCAAATCCATTCGCAAGGCTCTGCTCGGATCAGAGTCATAGCAGAAAGCATCTTCCCTAGGCACAATGCTGTGGAACTGAACCCAAGACCAAATCATTGGGAAGCAAGTATCTTAACCACACAGCCACACTTGTGCCTGTTTACAATATTTGCACCTACACTTTGTTTCAATCAATCTCAACACAGATGTCTTATTCTTGAATGGCATTTGGTTCTAGAATGGATTCAAACCAGATAATTTTATTTTAAATCAAGAATAGTAATTTCCTATACTTTTCCAACATTTGCTTAGAAAGAAAGGTTCTTAGTTCTTGATTTAGTTTGCTATTGTTATAATTTTATTTGCCACTGTTTGGGTCTTAATTTTTATACTGTCATGTTTTTTCTAAGGAGAAACATTGAATTCATTGAGAACTATTTTACAGCAAGTCATGCAAATGTTTTATAGCTGCAACTAACAAAAATGGCAAATATGTTACTCTAAAGACTGGCAAAGGAGATACACTGAAAAAGTCACTCCACCTTGTTGGGGTTCATTCTTGCAGATGAAAATCCTGATCCAAACCAGTCTGAATAGGAAGATGATTCAAAGGCCCAGAACACCAATCATTTCCACTACTATGCTGTATTTTCTAGCATGCAAGTTAAATTTTTTAGATCAAAATTTACAACCAAAAAAAGGTAGCTTTACTTATACACAAGGACAAGATTAAAGAACCAAAAATTCCATATGAAATGTGGCATGATTTGGAAAGATAGTGACAACAATTGAATGTTTACATGACACGTTTACATTATATACTATGTTGACTTGTATGCTGGAAAATACAAGGGGTTGCTGGAAAGTTCCTGGCTTTAAGAGTATCATGAAAGGCCTGGTTGGAAGCCCAACCTTCCAAGTTCTTTTACAGGGCTTAGAAAAACTGAAGGACCACTGCAATAAGTGTATGAATCTGAGAGAGGAATATACTGAATAAAATCATAATTAACTGATTCTCCTGTGTTTCCTATGTTTTGTTTTACCTGAAACCAGGAACCTTTCAGCACCCACCTCACATGGTAAAGACTCCCCTTTGGTCATGAATGACATGGGGATTGCACCTAGGAAGTTGCTCTCTAAGGTGCAAGTCCAGGCAAAATTGTTTATGGAAAACCAGCAGTTGCCCATACATACCAGCCTCCCCTCTCCACAACACCGATGTTGGCAAAGTCCAAATACAGCTTGACACCAGTGATGTTGCAACTCATTTCTACAGCTGAGTGAACGGGAGCAATGTGATATAAAGTGTCTTGCTCAAGAACACAACACACAGCCTGGTCTGGGAATCAATCTCACTACCTCATGATTGTGAGCCCGTTAAAAACAGAAAAAAAAAATACCTATCAAAGAGCAGACAGAACTAAATACCCATCCAGTAATAAGAAACCTGATAACAACTACTTGAAATACAATGTAATTTTAAACATTTTGAGTATACACTATAAAAATGTAGTCAATAGTTCAGAAAATTGTCTCGTAAACAACAACTTATATCAGACATTTTGAGAAACAAAAAATAACTTTTGCAAATTTTGATTAGGAAAAAAAAAGATTAAACCAATCACCATAGGAATTAAATTATAACAAAGAAATCCTGATTCACACAATGATATTTTTGTAGTCAAGAAGTTTTGCAGATAGTCTATTACTTTCTTTCTTTCACCTATTTTTTTTAGAGTGGGTTTTTGTGATATTTATTAACTACAGTTTAATAACTTAAGTAGTTGTGCATGACACATAACAACCATAATTTAGTAACTTAAGAAGTGTCTACTATAAAAATCATTTGATTATTCCTAATATATACCACACCAGGAATAATTATGGATGTGCTAAATGATGTGGTTAGGAAAAAGGATTCATACCTAACATTGTTCTTTGGCTGAGAATGCAAGGGAGACAACCCTAAATGCTTCTGCTTAATTAAGTTTCATCATTAGTGGTTATAGCCCTCACCTTTACTTGATAGAACTGTAACAACCAACTTGCTGTATAGAAATGTTCATGGAAAACAGGCAAGTGGTGCCAGGAGATGAGATTGATAATTTAATTTTTAAAGGCTGTTACAATATATTTAAGTAATAAGAGGTTTGTCTAAAATTAAAGCGAACCTTTTAAAAAGCAAATTTGATGCTTTATCTACAATTTAATCAGATTTATCTCCTAAAAACAGTTTCCTCCCCGCCAAAACACTGCTTCAAATGACATATCATTCTATCAAACATTGAAGGCCAAGCATTGTTAGCCAGATCCCTAAGATTCCATTTGTTTATATTGCAAACAGACCAGTGATAGAAGGCAGAAACTAAGCTCAGAACACAATTAGAACAGATATCACAAAACATCTATTCCAATGCTTTAACAATTCTGATACTTCACAGCAAGGAACTGGTATTTTATCAAAGATTTTGAACTAAATAAATCTCACAATAATTCTGCTTGTTATTATGTTACTTAGCCCATCAGTAACACTTTCACATAATTAAAAGAAAAGGAGAGAGAGAGAGGGAAAGAGAAGAGTCCATGACATGAGGGAGAGGGAATGCAATTGTAATGCTTTTACATGATTAGTTGAAGGGAGAGAGAGGAGAAAGAAAAAGGAGAGAGAAAAAGAGGATAATGCAAAGGCAGACAGAAAGAGGGAGAAAGAAAAAGCGGGAGAGAGAAAAAGACAGAGAGAGAGAAAAAGAGGGAGAGAAAAGCATCCATGATGTGAGGCAGGGGGAACATAATATTTATTACATGGCTTAAAAAGTTAGTTGAAGATAGTGATGATATAAAGGAGAGTTAAAAATATAACTTTAGCAGAAGGGTGATGTTCTGATGGTAAGGTTAAAGAAAGGTAGAAAGAGAGAGAGAAGGAGGAGGAGGAGGAGGTGGTGGTGGTGGTGGTGGCAGTGGAATATTCATGCTTATTTACATGGCAGATGCATGCAATTTAACTAAAGGTTGTATCATATGTATGGGATATTTTTTTTATGTTTATGGGGGAAATAGAAAAATAAGAGTGAATATTTATTTTATGAGAGTTGTGTATTGAGTTTATAAAATTGTGCATAAAGTATATAAAAAGTATATATAAAGTGCATTAAGTATTCATCATATTCCAATTTTTTTCACTTTTCAATGATGAACAACTATCTTTCCTTACAGACACAACACAGGCTACACTTTCAGGTTTTTTGGATAAAGTTTTCAGAATAACCCAATAGGTTTACCATTACTTCCGTGAAATATCCACAGGTCCTACTAGTACTAAATACTAAATTTATAAAAAAGACAAAAAAATTAATTCATTTTAAATCAATAATCTATAGGAACTGATGCTTATCTTCAATTTTCATAGTTTTATATGGAGGAAAAAATAAATCTTTCTTTGGATAAAGCAGTTGTCCATGTTAGGTAGACATTATCCCCAGAGAAGGAGTTGAACTTGGAACTACAAAGATACTCAGTCTGTCCAAAACTCTAATGACTTTTCTAAACTATTACCTTTGTCAAATCATTTGTACTCCCTCAACTTTCTAAAATTAGTCTTGTGTCTAGTCATGAAGTGCCAATCAATATTTCTTATGTCTGTAGTCTCTATGATACCATAAAATACAACATGGTTTACCGACTACTTTTAACAATATACAGTTGTAGCTTCTTTTTTTTTACCCATAGTTCAAATCCCAGAGCAGCTTGGTGTTTGTATTTCAATACACCAGACTGCTTAGGAAAACGAACTTTGAATTAGTGACATAAGTAAAAATAATAATTTTTTTAATAAAAAAAGACAACAGGTGGCCCATGCAGTTGGTAAATTATATCCAAAAGATTGGAAAAGGCCACTCAAATGGTTTCCATCATGAAGAGAATTAAGAGAAGATGATTTAGTTAATTGATATTGGCCTAGACAGAAAAAAAAGGCACATTCAAGAAAGAAATAGAAGTATTTTGACCAGCAATGTCTAACAATATCTAATAGTCTGATTCATGCAGTGATACGTGATGTCATTAATGTTCTTGTGAAACATGAATGTCACATTATCTCATCTCCCCATCATTTCCGATAGTTAATCATAAAACTTGTGTCTATATGAAAAAAAAAATCAGTATTTCATAACAAGAAATTAGGAAGAAATGATAGAATCCTGAACTAAATAAATATCAAATTTCAAAAGGAAAAAAAGACCCAATTCATTCTAAATTGTATTAATCTATAGGGAGAGATGCTCATCTTCAATTTTAATAGTGCTATGTAGAGGAAAAATAAATCTTCCTCAAGAAAGAGCAGTAGCCTATCTTAGGTAAATTTTCCTCAGAGAAGGAGTTGAACTTGGCACTACAATTAGTTCATTAGTTTTACACCTATTCTCCATGCTACCATGGATTAGTTAGAAAGATATTGAACTCTTTTAAAGCTGTATACCTTTCCTGTCACTAACCTTTATCTAATTTTTTAAGTAATGCCTTTTTAATCCAATTGATTTCAAAGCACAGAAAAAAAAAAGCCTTAATTTGTTGGTGAGATCTGGACAACAATCCCTCCAAGTCAATCAGGTCCATCACCAGGGACATGGGAGTGTCTGAGTTTCTTATCAGGCAGGTAGTGCATGAAGGCATTCGGTACTCCACATACAAGATGAGAAAGGACCAATCTTTATCCCAAGCCAAGGACAAAAGGAAAGACAACACTATGAAGTTTTTGAACAAACTCAAGCATCTGCTCTAACCAAATATGCTTTGGTTTTTCTCAGATGAGAAAAATTTCTACCAGGATTAAATGGTGAACACACAGAACAACCGTTGGCTTGCAGTGTTCCCAAAACATGTACTGAGAGGGAGAAAAATCAAACATCCAGTCAACATCATGGTATTCGGAGTGATCACTAGTGATGGTGATGTTATGCCTCCATTCATCTTCCCACTCGGCTTCAGACTCAACATGGTGGCCTACATCAAGTACCTGGAGGAGGTAGAGCTGTCCTGGGTCAAGAGGATGGCTGTTGGAAGACCCTATATCTGGCAACAGGACTCTGCACCATGCCACACAAGCAGGAGAACCCAGTCATGGCTGTCAGACAATTTCTGCACCCACATCACTCATAACATCTGGCCACTTAATTCCTCATACTGCAACTCCCATGATTATTATGTGTGGGGTACATCTGTGCAAGAGACCAAAGCAAGGATTATGGCAGCATTAGCCAACTTAAACAAGGAGA
>NC_043011.1:26910346-26980346 GCF_006345805.1 Octopus sinensis | reverse complement strand
TTTTATTGCATTGCAATTACATCACCGAGTGTACTAAATGGGTGAAGGTAAAGAGATATTTTACCATTAATTTATAGATCATTTATAGATCATTTAATAAGAAAATGGTGGTTCGAACCACTTATTGATCCCCTCCATTTTCTTATTATTGATCTATATATATATATATATATATTATATATATATATGTATGTATGTATAATATATAATAATCCCAGATTGCAGAATAGATTTGAAAAACTTCCCCTTTGCAATTTTTGGCACTGAAATTGCATAATTAATGTGTTTCATTATCTATCTATCTATCTATCTATCTAATTTCTTTCTGTCTGTCTGTCTTTCATCTTTTCAATTGTGTCTGCCTTGCTGCTTCTTTTTGTCCATCACCCTTTCAAACATTTATACTCCCACACATTTTTCTTTTTTTTTTCTTTTGTCTCTTTCAAACAGTCTTACTTTCTTACTTCTGCAATAGTTTCTTCGTTACAAATATACTTTCTTCTAAACATACTTCCCTCTTTTATTATCATCAAGCATTCTTTCACAAATTCTTCACTTTCTTTCTTGCAAACATTTTTTTTAATTTTTCTTTCAGTCATCATTTGATTGTCTGCTTTTTATTTCTTTTCCAAATAATTCTTTCTTTCTTTCTTTCTTTCTTTCTTTCTTCTAATCATTTTCTTTTTATTTCCTTTTTTTTTTTCTTCAAGCCATTATATCCTCCCACCATCTTTTTTATATATATAATTCTCCTTTTTTCCATGTTGAAACTCTACCACACTACTTCCCTGTACCCACACAACATTTTTTTCAAAACACAACACTGTCTGCATAACATAACAAGGGATATATTTTCATCTGTTATTACATAAAACAAAAGTTTCCTTTGGAGATTTTTAACAATATACTAACTGCAACAACATATATCACAGCTTGTTTTCTCTCATACAAATTTTTGAAAATAAATAGTGTGTGGAGTGGGGAGTTCTCCTGTAAGTTATAAATAATGATAACAATCAGTTTGTAAACTTACAAAAATGTTGCAGTCCACTAACAACAACAACAACAACGATTTCTTTTTTGGCCACAAAGACAATGAATGGAGATGATAATAACCAGTATTTTGGGTGATAGATATTAATCATAAGAAAAAAAAATTAAGAAAAATCTTCTCAGGGAAAATAACCATAATTCAGGTAAAAATTGTAAAAATACCAAAAACATACTAGTTTTTATGAAAGAAAGAAAGAAAGAAAGGAAGGAAAGGAAAAGCTAAAGAGAGATAAAGAAATTAACTGTTGGTGCAATTTATTTTATAATAGTATTATTTTGTTGAGCTGGCATTAATACAGTGCTGGATTGGCAGATCAGTAAATCATTGAACAAAATAACAAAATTAGTTCTACCCGCTTACATTGCGAGTTCAAATCCTGCCAAAGTCAACTTTGCCTTTCATCATTCCAGGATCAATAAAATAAAAGAAACCAATCTACAAGTACCAGAGTTGATTTAATCAACTGATACTGACGTCACACTATAAGGTTGTTCAAGCAATGAGACTATAGCTGAAAAACCTCAATGTTTTTAAGTAAAGAAGAATATATTTGATAATATAGTCCTCAGTTTCCCTAAAATGATGTGGTCATGACTGGAATGCTTTTGATCATATGTTTGTTTCATCAAAATTGACCTGAGGCTAAACAACATTTGCTAATGATCTGATATAGAAGTTGGTAAATTACAGCCTGTGGCCCCATTTCTTCCAGTATTTATTAAAATAGGTGACATTACATACAGAAATCTTTGTCATGCAAAGACGAGCTGACAGAAACGTTAGCACGTCGGACGAAATGCTTAGTGGTATTTCATCTGCCGTTACGTTCTGAATTCAAATTCCGCTGAGGTCAACTTTGCCTTTCATCCTTTCGAGGTCGATAAATTAAGTACCAGTTACACGCTGGGGTCGATATAATCAACTTAATCCCTTTGTCTGTCCTTGTTTGTCCCCTCTATTTTTAGCCCCTTGAGGGCAATAAAGAAATAAGAAATCTTTGTCGTGCATGAAGGGGTGGATGAACATATAAACTTCCAGTATCTTAGTGTTCTTGTGAACAGTAACAATCTCAGATATTATTTGGTTTGAAGAAAAGCAATGAAACACTGTCACATAAATACTATCATCAATGACATGTTTAGCTTGTCCATCATATTCAGTGTGAGGCAACAGAAGATGATGTTTGTGTTGCACATCCTCTAAAATAAATTGCATTCTGTCACAAGAAATCATTTATTATGAGCTGTAAAAAGAGGTGGGAAGACATAAGATGAAGTACTGAAAGCTAACTTCAAAATGCTGAACCTTATGAAGGAGATGACAGAGTACTGAGATATATGACACATTACTATATTTGAGAAGACCCACTCACCACAACAGAATTAAGATCCTAAAACCAAGGTGCCACATAAAAAGCCTTAGTATGGGTGCTGGTGCCACATAAAAAGCACTGGTGCCATGTAGAAAGCACTGGTAATGGTACCACATAAAAAGTACCCAGTACACTCGGTGAAGTGGTTGGTGTTAGGAAGGGCATGCAAGCCATAGAAACCTAGCCAAAACAGACTATGGAATCTGGTGTAGCCCTTAGCCTTGCTAGTTCCTGTCAAGCCATCCAACCCATGCCAGCATAAAAAACAGACATTAAATGTTCTTGATGATGATGAATGTATAGTATAGGCGTAGAAGTGGCTGAGTGGTATAGGCGTAGGAGTGGCTGTGTGGTAAGTAGTTTGCTTACCAACCACATGGTTCTGGGTTCAGTCCCACTGCATGGTACATTGGGCAAATGTTTTCTACTATAGCCTTGGGTCGACCAAAGCCTTGTGAGTGGATTTGGTAGACGGAAACTGAAAGAAGCCCGTTGTATATATGTATATATATATATATGTATGTATGTGTGTGTGTGTATATGCTTTGTGTGTCTGTGTTTGTCCCCCCAACATCGCTTGACAACTGAAGCTGGTGTGTTTATGTCCCTGTAACTTAATGGTTAGGTAAAAGTGACTGATAGAATAAGTACTAGGCTTACAAAGAATAAGTCCTGGGGTCGATTTGCTCGACTAAAGGTGGTGCTCCAGCATGGCCACAGTCAAATGACTGAAACAAGTAAAAGAGTAAAAAGAGTAAAGAGTAGTTTGATCCATTTCTCTTTATTTCAGGCGAAAGATCCATATACTTTCTTGGAAGTGAGCTGAATTGGAAAGAATTTTATGACTTATGCTGAAGTAAATAAAAAAATGAAACCACCATTATATAAGGCTGATGGAAACAGCTTGTTTTCTTTTTGCATTTTCTTTTTATAAATATTACCTGCATAATGAAAGACTCATTGTATACTTAAAATATGAAAATCAGTGTGTGTTTTGTGAAACACAGAATGCAGTGAAGAGTTAAAACATTTATAGTTAGGCTGAATAGGAATGATTGCGGCTTCAGGGTAAGTGAAATACCAGCCACTTTACCTGCTTTCCTCGACAGATAAGTAAGAATTTTTTTATCACTACTTGCTTTCCTAAAATCAATAACTCATGCAAATTTAATGTAACAGCATATAGATGTTCTTAGACATTGCTGCTCTACTCATTTAGGAAGGTAGAAACAGTTACTGCTTAAATTATTGCACCTTGGGAAATATTTATTTTGTTTCTTTGTACCAATATAAAATAAAGATTTGATACTATAAATTACTGAAATTTCTGTTCTATCTTTTGATACAGAACTTTATTGTTTGCAAACCAAAGAAAAGAGTTTTGTATGTAATGTCACCTATTTCAATAAAGTTGGCGAACCAGATGGAATGAGACCACAGGCTGAAATTTGCCAACTTCTGTCTCTGTTTAGCCCCAGGTCAATTTTGATTAAGCAAACATATGATCAAAAGTATTCCAGCCATGACCATTTCTTTTTAGGGAAAATGAGAACTACATTTATCAAATGTGTTCTTCTTTACTTAAAAATATTGAGGTTTGCCTTTTTTAGAGATTTTGCTGCTATTTCTAACCATACAGAGGAGGTATGTGCAACATTTTTCACAAGGTGGCTTCATAAAACACAGCTCACCATCAGGCAGGCCACACTACTAAAACCATTCAAGGTAATTTTTTTGTTAGGTATGTCACTCAGAAATTCCCATGGGCCACAATTTGCCCATGACTGATACAGAACCTCTGTCACTGATTCATAACTAATATTCTAGCAAAGCATGAGTGTGACATCATCCAGCGATAGCACACCTATTTCTTGTATTGACACCACAATGGTCATCTGATTGGATAAGATTTCTCGAAGTGTTATTCTTTGGCTTGATGTACTCACCCTCCTGATGTCAACACATTTCCAAGTAAGATTGTATATTCTACAACTTAGCATGTTGATCATCTGAAGGTAGATATTTTGCTTCTGGGAGACACAAACAATGTCACCATTGCACAAGCAATGTCAATGTGAAGGCAAACACATGCATGAGCACATGTACATGTACAAATATATTCTCTCCTATACTCAAGACCCGTGCTTTGTGACATTTCTTCTGCTTCGTTACATTCTAAGCTCAAATTCCACTAAGGTCAACTTTGCTTCTCACTTTTTCGAGTTCAATAAAATAAATTCAAGGTGAGCACCACTTGGGTCAATGTAACTGCCGTGCACTCTCCCTTAAGATTGCTGGCCTTGTGTCAAAATTTGAAACCATTATTAATTTATAAGGTGAATCATTAGCACATTGGACAAAATACTAAGCAGTATTTCTTCTGGACCTTTACATTCTGAGTTCAAAATTCCTCACCAAGCTCAACTTTGCCTTACATCCTTTCAGTATCAATAAAATCATTACCAGCTGCACACTGAGGTCAATTTCATCAACTTACTCTCTCCTTTAAAACTGCTGGCTTTGTGCCAAAATTTGACACTATTATAAATTCAGACAAAGATGGAATCCAAGGACTCCTGGCTGTTAAGTAACATTTCAGTTGTTAGTTTCAACTCATACATTTTCCTTTTTATTTTTTTTTGCTTCCCCTTTGTTTTTTTGTTTTTATCATTTATTATTTTTTTTTTTTACTGTCCTCAGGTTTCACACGTTTCTCCAACAATTTCGGGGTAAAGGGTCTAAGTCAATGACATTAATCCCAGTGTTCAACTGGTACTTATTTTACCAACCCTGAAAGGATGAAAGTCATCCTCAGTGGTATTTGAACTCAAAATGTAAAGACAGACGAAATGCAGCCAAGCATTTTGCCTGGTATGCAAATGATTCTGCCAGCTCACTGCCTTAACAACAACAACAACAACAGCAACAGCAACAACAACAAGGTGGGAAGAAGAAGAAGAACAACAACAACAACAACGACGACGACGACGACAACGACAACAACAACAACAACAGCAGCAGCAGCAGCAGCAGCAACAGCTACTACTGCTACTACTGGGGTTTTGCAAAACTCAGCTTTACTTGGAACTGAATCCATATTGCATAAAGCATTGTCCATCTGAAGCCCTTGTTGTGACTTGACAGACAGTACAAATCTCTGGTACACACAATATCTTAAATCTACATACAACATCACAATATTGGGTACTGTGTGACGTCTTACATCATAATAATGATAACAATAATAATCATAATAATAATGATAAAACAGGACACTGAGGATGGTTAACAAGAGAGCAAGGTACTTTATGCTACTTTACTGCGATCTGAAAAATATCCATTAATATCAAGCAAATAACAATAAAGAAAAATTTTTTTTAAATAATGAAATTGCTAAAGGATACTTATGTGAGTACTACATTAAAATATTAGTGATGTTGTATTGCTTTTTGCCTAATATAAGTAATGGATTGTCAATGTTCAATCTAATGGTCAATTATCCAGCATGTGTAAGCACACTAATGGAACGCACAAGTCAAGCCACCACTAGACAAGTTCACCCACTTCCAAAAGTGAGAAGCAACACAAATGAAAACCATAAAATTTTAGCCTGAGGCCGAAGGGGAATACATACTTTGAATCTGATGCATAACAAGTATGGAAAATGGAGTGTTACAAAATGGAAAATGACACATGGTCAGAAACCTAAAGACCGGTACTGAATCTAAATAAAGAGCCACATTTTATTTAGTGAATATTGCAAATAATACAAAAAAGATATAAATGGACACAAGAGAAATATGTTTCTCTGATACATGAATATTTTACAGATAGACTTTATTCAAAAAGAAAGATGAGACTACAATAATATTTATATTAGAATACCTGGAAAGAAAAGACCTTGGTCTAAAAGTAGTTTTAGATGCCAAAAGTTAAGCTAAATTAAGAATCTACAATTTCAAAACCAAAAAAAAATATCAAACAGAAATAAAACACCTAAAAGAAAATAAACTGTGACAAAAACACAAAGCAAAAATAAAAAATGTAAACAGTGAAAATCAAAGCATTTAAGCTAAAAAAAAAAAAAAAAAGGTGAAAATATGAGCCACAGAGAATGGGCTTTATAGGCACAAAACAAAATGAGTAAGAAAATACAAGAAAATTAAACCTTGGTAACTCAGCAGTCTAACCAGAACAATGGAAACATGAATAAATTAAAATACAAGAAAAGTTCAGGAATAGAAAATTCTAATGATGAAAATTATGAATAACAGTCTAAAGATAGACCAATAAAAGACACAATCGATGAAGAATTTTAACTCTTTGTAACCATATCTCTAAAGATTTACAATGTTTTGATTACTTTTGAAAAATAATCAAGAATTTAGAACGATTAAATGAAACTGGCTTTTCATTAAGACAGTCTGGGTTTTGGAACATAATAAAAACAGTGCATAAAATTATTAAAGGTTTTAGTCTTTTAACGAGAGATTTTATATCATGTACCAGAGACTGTCTTAGGTTGGTATTGAAAGGGTTGATTAAATAGCTACAACTATAAAAAGAACTCATAAACCAGGCCATTGTAGACTTAATGGATACACTTGTGAATATCATCCAATGAAATAACAGCAATAAAAATACCACGACCCAGGCTTTCAAATTAAAAACACTCATGAATATCATACAATGGAAATATAGGTGTGTATATAAAACCCCAAGGAAGCAATGTGGAAAGCAGACATACACTAAAAGATATAAAATAAATGAAAATATCTCACAAACCTTAATTAAATTGTATGAATATCTCCTGATGAACTACATTTCATATGCATATACTTAATCAACATGACTAGTAGAACATGCCTTGTTTTTAAAGAGCATTAGTGCAACATTCTAAAACTTGTCACATTGATCAAGTATATGTTTTATATTTGACTTGCTTCAATCATTGGAGTGCAGCCATATTGGAGCACTGCTTTGAAAGGTTTTAGTCCAACAAATCGATCCTTGTAATTATTTATTTTTTAGGTCTGGCACTTATTCTATAAGTCACTTTTTGTCAAATTGCTAAGTTATAGAGGTGTAAATAAACCAACACTTGTTGTGAAGTGGTGATGGGGCATACATATACACACACATACACAAACACACAAATCAAATGTATATAAATATAGGGGCAGGCGTGGCTGTGTGGTAAGAAGCTTGCTTCCCAAACACATGGTTCCAGGTTCAGTCCCACTGCATAGCACCTTGGGCAAGTGTCTTCTACTATAACCTCGGGCCAACCAAAGCCTAGTGAGTGGATCTGGTAGATGGAAACTGAAAGAAACACATTGTGTGTGTGTGTGTGTGTGTGTGTGTGTGTGTGTGTGTGTGTGTAAAAAAGAAAAATTATTGATATTATAAGACGGATGAGGTGGAAAGCTTTTTTCTTCAACCAAGCTGCACCACACTCAGACAAACACCACTTTAACATCAGGTCTAGAAGGTTCCCACCCAAGATCAAAGAACTCAAAGCTTTTGAAGTAGACCTGCTGGGCATTATACCAAACTTTAGGTTCCATAAATCATCATCCATCTTTCAACGTAGACTTTGATTCGATATACACCTCCTTAAGAATACAGATACCCTACTATTTTCAGATAAGACAAATAACCTTTATAAGAGAGATAATGACCACTACAACAAGCTCTTAGAGAACAAATCACACAAAAATATAGATGGGCTGCACCACATACCTATGATAACATCAATAATGAGGCAAAACAAATAGCTACCAACCTAGACATTGCAAACAGGGTAGAAATACCAGCTAAACATAATGTTTTTATAACTATCAAGGATCACAAACCAAACTTTGCTTCCAACCCTAAATGCTGCCTGATTAACCCTGCCAAGTCCAAAATCGGGCTGGTGAATAAATACATCCTTAGAAGGGTTAATAAAGACATAAGGAAGGCATCCAATTTCTCTTTATGGCATAACACAATCAAGGTGTCACATTGGTTTGAGACCAAACAAATCACTTTTAGAGCTAAGCACATACAATTCTATATAGTAGACTTTTATCCATCGATATCGAAAATGAAACTTGATAGGGCATTAGTATATGCTAGACGAATTACCAACATAAGTGACAGAGAAATAGATATAATTATGCAAGCTAGGAAAGTGCTACTGTTCAAGCAGGATTCAACCTGGATCACACAAACTGACCCTGAAGGCTCCTTCAACATCACAATGGGGGAAAATGACAGTGCTGATATATGCAACCTTATAGGGTTTTACATTTTGGATACCCTGGGTAATAAATTCCCCTCTGTCCACTTTGGCTTATATAGAGATGATGCCTTAGCCATCTCCAAAGGCACTAATAGCCATACTTGAGATGGACATAGAAAAGACAGCATGCACACTCTCAACAACCTTGGCCTTAAAATGACCATAGAGACTAACCTCACCATGGTGAACCTCTTGGATGTCTTGCTTGATTTAGAGAGTGGCACCTACAGACCATACCACAAACCGAATGATAGGCTATCATACATTAACACAGCCTCCTGCTACCCACCAATAGTGTTCAAAAACCTAATAAAAGGTATCAGTAAATGGATTTCGATCTTATCTTCAAATAAAGCTATTTTCAACGCAGCGGCTCCTACTTACAATGAGGTGCTAGTGGGCAGTGGGTTCAAGGACCATATAGTATATACACCAGGATCGAGCAACCATAAAAGGGAATGCCACTGCAAGACCTCATGGTTCGCTCCCCGCTTCTCCTTAAATGTTCAGATATGTGTAGGTAAGATTTTTCTTAGGTTGGTTGATAAGCATTTCATGTGATCACACAAATATTGAAAGATTTTTAGCAGACATAATTTAAGGATCTCTTTCAGTTGTGCACTAAATGTTAAGAAAAAGTTACTTAGCACTCCCAAACCACAGACAGAAGCAGGTTGTTCATGCAGGATTAGAAATGAAAGCCCAGTAGGCAGCCGATGTAACACTGGGGCTACAGTGTATCAAGCAAAGGTAGCCTCAAACATGAGGAGTACAAATATCAGTAACATCAATACCAACACAGGGATACACACTAAAATTTATGTTGGATCTTGTAAATCCATATTTAAAATTCACCTGAACAACTACAGATCTTCTTTCAGGGTCCTGGAGAGACGCAACACGATGACACTTGCAGCATATGTATGGCGTTTAAAGGATGATCACACTCTCCTTAACATCAGGTGGAAATTACAAGAAATGGAACAAGACTATGCAATTTGTGTATGGCAGAAAAATATATAATCCTCATGAATTCACATGAACCAGGAGGCTACCTGAATTCCAGGATGAAAGCCGTGGGGAGTTGTCCACATTTTCAGAAATTTTTACTTCAAAATTGGAAAACCTAGCTATCAAGCAAAGGAAGACAACTTGCCAGCCATAATTTTTGAAGAAGAATATTTCTTGAACTATCACCAGCATTCTTGTGTTTTTAAAAAACATTCTTTGCAGAGAACACTTATCATTTAGAAAAACTGAAGATATGTCTAGTTCACGCTAGATATGAAACCAATGTTTTTTTTCTAATACTGTTACTTCACACATACAAATATATATATATATATATACATATATATATATATATATATATATATATATATATATATATATTATATATATATATATATTATATATCAATATGTGTGTGTCTTTGTGTCAATGTTTGTCCTGCTACCCCAGCTCAACAGCCAGTGCTAGCATGTTTATGTTACCATAACTTAGTGGTTTGGCAAAAGAGACCAATAGAATAAGTACCAAGCTTTAAAAAAAGAAAATAAGTCCTGGGGTCAATACATTCAGCTAAAAGTTCTTCAAGTACCCCAGCAGGCCAGCAGTCAAATAACTGAAACAAGTAAAAGATAAAAGACACATAATGGGCTTCTCTCAGTTTCCACTACTAAATCCATTCAAAAGGCTTTGGTCAGCTCAGGGCTGTAGTAACAGACATTTGCCTAAGATGTCGTGCAGTGGGACTGAACCCAGAACCATGTAAATGGGAAGCAAACTTCTTACCACAAAACCACACATATCATCATCACACACACACACACACACACACACACACATATATCCATCACTCAGTTAACATGGCTTGCCTTAACAGAAATAACATTTCTCAATGCTGAAAAAGAAAATCTTTTACTATTTACGACATTATTCTGTCACTTAAGCTTGTGTCAGTCAACTACTTGTGGCAAACAGAAATCATATATTCCCCACTCCACATTTTCTGTAGAATCAAACCATTTATTCTAAAATATTCTGTACTTTATCTTCTGCACTCCCCGAATGCATATTTCCAACAAAATCAATAACTAAAAGACACAAACTAAAATTACTGCAGAAAATATAAAATAAGAACCAACTAAAATCAAAGCACGCCTGAAACAAAGGATCCTTGCTAAATTTCAAAGTATCTGTTGGCATCAAAAGTGACAAAAATTCTTTGAACAAAACAAACTGTTCAACTCTAATCCAAACACATTCTATTAAGAACTAAGAGAAAATAAAATATAAATCAATGAAATACTAACTGCAAAAAGTAGAGGAGTACAAACTTGCGACTGCTATGCATGGGGATGTTTGAAATAACAAATCAGGGGATGGCATGCTTGAACAGACATGGGAGCTAATGTCAACTCAAGAAGTAATACTATAGAAAACAAGTAAATAGAAGATACCAAGGTACCATTCATCATCATCATCATCATCATCATTTAGCATCTGTTTTCTATGCTGGCATGGGTTGGATGGTTTGATCAGAGCTGGTGGTTTCTACAGCTGGATGCCCTTCCTAACGCCAACCACTTTACACAGAGTGTGCTGCATGCTTTCCATGTGGCATCAGCATGGGTGCTTTCTATGTGGAACTGGCACAGGTGCTTTTTACACAGTACTGGCATGAGTACTTTTCATGTAGCCTGACACAGGTGTTTCTTGCATGGTGCCAGCGTGGATGCTTTCTAAGTGACACTGGTACAGATGCTTTTTATGCAGCACCAGCAAGAGTGCTTTTTTACATGGCATTGGTATGGATAATTCTATGTGGCACTGACATGTGACTCTTGCAGGCCAAAACCCCTTCGGCTGGGAGGTGGACATAATCAATTTTTCTGTAGTGAAGGAGTCTTCTTCAGCACAGCAAGGTGCCAGATATCTCAGTCCTTTGTCATCTTCTTCATAAGGCTCAGTGTTCTGAGATCAGCCTTTGGCACTTCATCCCATGTCTTCCTGGGTCTCCCTCTTCTGCAAGCTCCATCCAATTTAAATGATCAGCACTCAAGTACTCTAACAATTTTGTGAACCTCATTCATGATTTCTATTAGAAAATTAATGACAATTTTTCTTCTTTTTTTTATTTTAGGTGGGGTAAAGTTGACTAAACTAACACTAGTATATGACTGGTATTTCAATTTATAAACACACAAAAATAGGCAAAATAATTAAACAACTGTAATTATCTTTTATCTTTTATTTGTTTCAGTCACTGACTGCAGCCATGCTGGAGCACATTCTTGAAGGGTTTGGTTGAACATATCAACCCTAGTACTTATTTTTTAAATCTGGTACTTATTCTATCAGTCTCTTTTACCAAACCACTAAGTTACGAGGACGTAAAGAAACCAGCACTGGTTGTCACATGGTGGTGAGAGACAAACACAAATACATTGACACACACACACACACACACACACCACACACACACACACACACATAATACATATGTTGTTTTTTCTTGCTTGTTCATGTTTGGATTAACTATATATATATATATATACCCATACAACAGGCTTCTTTCAGTTTCTACCTATAAAATCCACTACAAGGCTTTGGTTGGCCTAGAGCTATAGTAGAAGACACTTACCCAAGGTGCTCTACATTCGGACTGAACCCAGTACCACATAGTTGTCAAGCAAACTTGTGACCACACAGCTATGCCTGTGACACCACACAACCATGCCTGTGCCACTACACCCACTACACAGCCATTCCTGCACCCAGATGCAACCACACCAGCACCTACACACAGCCACACCAGACAGGATTTACATCATTAACCCTTTCATAACTAACCTTCCTGAGATTATGTCTGGTTCTATCATACAAATTTTGGCTCTTCACGTAACTTAAATAATTACAACCATGCATCAAAATTTCATGTTAATTTATATTTTAGGCACCAGTTTAATAACTGATTAATGACAAAGTTATTTTACTAAAATCTATACATATAAAGCTGAAGTTGTCTCTGTGTGTGTGTGTGGCAGGTTTGGTAGCCTTCAACTAACACTATCTCCTCCGAGACCCTGCGGAGCAAGTTGACCAAAATTGAGAGTATGATATAAGGCTTGCTCTTCATTCCGTAGAAGAAAAAATTCAAATCGGACCATGTTAAGACCAAAACTTATTTACATCAAAAAGGTGCTTTTTTTCTATGAAAATCCTTATTTTTTACGATTTTTTTTTACTGCTGTGTCGCCATTTTAGGGTGTATTTCAACCAGAAAAATGTTCACTTAAAGGGAATAACAAGCTACATAATGCAAAATTTTTACTTTTCAAAAAAGATTGAAACTATGTCAAAACTTTGTTAATGCGACATCAAAGTCTGTCATTTTAAGCGCAACTAAACAACAAACCTGAGCATCACCGAGTTATACTACTAGTTCTTTGTTATTTTCAAAATTAACAGAAATATGGTAATGAAAGGGTTAAGACAAAGGTTCTTCTAATTTGAACTAGTGGCTATAATTAAGAAGCTTGTTTCCCAACCATGTGGCTTTGGGTGCAATCCTTCTGCATGGCAGCTTGGACATGCATCTTCTACTATAGCCCCAGGATGACCAAAGTTTTGTGAGTGAATTTGGCAAACAGAAACTGAAAGAAGCTCATCATATATGTGTATGTGTACATGTGTTTTTGTGTCTGCTCCTGCCCTACAGCTGCCCGGTATTGGTTTGTTTGCATCCCAATAATCTATGAGTTCAGCAAAAGAAATCAATAGAATAAGTAAGGGTAAAGACCTCTTCGGTCACGAATGATCATAGCATTGCTCCTAGAAAGTTAGCCTCTGAGGCACAAGACCAGGCAATGTTGTTTATGAAAAACCACCAGTCATCCATACACACTGGACTTCCCTCTCCATGCCACCAATGTTATCCAAGGGAAAGGCAAAGGCTGGTGCAGCTTGGCACCAGTGATGCCACAAGTCATTTCTACAGCTGAGTGAACTTGAGCAACATGAAATAAAGTGTCTGGTCCGAGAATTGAAATCACTACTTCATGACTGTGAGCCCGACTCTCTAACTACTGAGCCATCTAGGTTTAAAAAAAAGAAAAATAAGTACCAGAGTCAATTTTTTTCAAGGTGGCACCCATGTATGGCCACAGTCCAATGAGTGAAACAAGTAAAAGATAAAAGATAGAAAGAAATATATAAATGTAAACGGACAGGATTTGAACTCATGGGGCATAAAGAGACATATTACTGAAGACTGCAAGATGTATAGAGTCTGCTACCCTCACACTTCTACCATCCTAAGAATTTTCCTTTTCTTTGGAAGTGAGGTTGGGAGTAGGGACTTTCTTTTTATTTCTGTTCTTTAACATGGATAATGCATTGAAATGAAAATATGAGAAAATTTCCCATTTTCAATAGTGACTGTGAAATTTAAAGAAACAAACAAACAAAACAAATATAATATAATATAACCCCATTTCTGAAAAACTGCAGTAAAAGCCAATGATAGGTGAAAACATTAGGATACAACTAAGATATTAGCATTTGTATGGCATATATTGGGTGCAACATTGCAGAAAATGTCAGAAATAACATTTGTTTTGTTTAGTTGGGAGTTTTTTTTTATTCTTTTCATCCTGTTAAACATTAGTTACCAGCTTTTTTTTAATATTTTCTCTCCTTTTCCCTTTTCATGTTGTTGTGGCTGGTTATTGTCACATTTTCTTTTTCATTTTAAAGAAAATAGTTGGACAGAAAACAGAAAGAATATTTTTGAATAATAGTAATAATAATAATAATAATAATAATAATAATGATAAATAAATAGCAAAGATCAGTGCAAGCTTATGTGCATGCCTGTGTGTGTGTGTGTGTGTTTGCTTGCTTGGTAAAATCCCAGCATTAATATATTTTAAAAAATGAGTTTAGAAGTCTATAAATACATCTACACAAATCAGCATTCGTGCACATACTTGAGATTTATAATATTAAAATATTAGAATTACTGTTTAGGGGGAATTTATAAATATCATCTTTGCTGGCATATAAGATGCATACTCACATGCAATACATCCCTATTTTACAAGTATAGTTTATGGAAAAAAAAAAACAAATGCGGTGTGTTCCATCATCAAACATTTATTGAGAGATATTTTTAAGTGGTTTTGTAGAGGAGAATTATGATTCTATACATTTAAATACAATGATGTAACAGTGTACTGTAAAAAGTATGAAACTATAAATTTACCATAAATAAAGAGCATTATGGGAGTAGCATATTTCAACATTGTCTTCTGTCAGGCCAACTGCACACTTGTCAATATTTTGATCTAGAGAATTTCCATACAGAATGTCAAACTCAAAGACATAATGTTTCATGCAGTTTCAATTGATTCCCAGAGTAGTGCTTTGGTTTTGTTGCCATCCACTCACTACAAATAGCTGACAAGTGGATGAAAATTTGACATTCCTTTCATCTTTCTAACAGAATTGTTCATTTAGATAATTAAAACAATGTTTGCTTAAAGTAATTAAATAATGTAAGACACATTATTTAATTGGTTAGGTATGCTAGAGACAGAAGTATAATGAGATGATGTCACCTTCCCACATAACTACAAAGGACAGCAACCAAGTTTTCATGAGTTTCAGCTAACAGTGTATGATAATTTGGCTGGTTTGCAATCTTTTACTATTAGTAATAATCACAGTACCAAGCAGACTTACGCTCATCTGGCTCCCTAGACTATGGTACTTGATCTCCCAGTTAATAATACAGCCACATTAGATAGAAAGCAATTTTTGGGTGCATTCAAAAATATTTAAAAAAAACACCTCTTATATGCCAGCAAGTATAAGAGATATATATAATATCATCATCATTTAATGTCCACCTTCCATGCTGGCCTGAGTTGGACATTGGACAGTTTGATGGCTGTCAAACTAGAGGATTGTGCCAAACTCTGTCTGCTTGGGCATAATTTCTGTGGCTGGATATCCTTCCTAGTGTCAACCACTTTACAGAGTGTACATAGTGGCTTTTCACATGACACCAGCATGTGTGTGTGGGGAGGGTACTTATATATGCACACACACACACACACACACACACTATATATATATATATATACATATGAGTCTAGAGAAAGATGGACTGCAAGAAAGATGGAGTTGCTGCTATTAGTTTTAACTATTGCAGGTCAACACCTGCAGGAAAGACATGAGCATGGAGAAGATTCCAGAAGGCCAATGTTCTGGCAAAAAGGATTGACATGCCATAAAAGTATTGGCAACAGGAAAGGCATCTAAGGTACCAACTTTGCAGCAGCAGTATGCATCTCTCACATAACCACACTGCTATTCTACACTCTGTACAACATGACCACACTACCAATCTCCACCCCACACTTCACTGCTAGATTACATTCTAAGATACAATGCCTCTTTGTCAAACTGCATTCTACAAAACAAAGCTTAGCTTTTATACTGTCATATTGTCAATCTCACTGCAACTCTGCACACCATACACATTGTAAATATTACAGATTAATGTTTGATATAATCTTGGATAGAGGTAAGCCAAAAGAAAAGATATTAAATGGGATTTGGTAACAAGAGTTAGAGATTTTATTGACAAAAACAAAGACTATTTTATTTTTTCAATTTTTTTAAAAAACTTTATTATTTTATATGCTTTTTTTCTCTCTGCAAGCATGGATGGGAAGTTTTTGATTAAATATTGATGCATTTTTGAAGCAATCATTTTTACAGCTAGAGTACAAAAGTTTTGAAGACTTGATACAATGTTTTGTTAAACAAATACACACAGTTTGTTAACTTGACCCACTGTTCATTTAATCTGAAATATTCTTTTGGTAACTAGATATATAATTTAGTACACAAAACCTGCAATTTTCATCAATCACCTACACTGTTTTGTTAACCAAACAGTTTTGTCAACTTGCATAATATACTGTTCTGTGAATACACAGTTATGCTAACTAAATATTCTGCTTTCTTAACCAGATAAACTGTTTTCCTAATTAGATACCAATCAATCAATATTTATTATTCAAAATAAATATGGGTATAGTCAGTCATTGACAGACATAGTTTATTAAGGCTTTCTGCTCATCTCCATCTTCAGCCACTAGAAGCATTTCATTGAGCAACATTCTGCAGACTGCACAAATCATACAGTGGTAAGTCGTTCTTGGTTGTTTCCTCTCACGCTTTCCACTTTGTAGGGTGTTAAGCAGCAGGCATTGTTGATAGCATTCATTGACTGAGTGTTGCAGTTGGTGACCAGTCCATCTTAGCCAGCAGACCTTTATGGGCTCATTTACTTTTTGTCAGCCATCTGGTACAGTGTATCATTGGAAACATGGTCATATTAGGATATCTTATATATTTTCCTCAGATTTCTTGTGTGTAAAGTGTTCACCATGGCCTGCCCTTTGCCAGTTCACATTTGTCACTATGTCTTGCATCCACATGTAAAAATCTGAAGACATAGAGTTTTATACATCTTTATCCTCATTGTTGGGTTAATATCAGATGTCCAAAGGAGTTGAAGCTGTGACATTGCTCCATATGTTGCTCTCCTTTTGTCTATGATGTCACAGTTTGAGTTGTGAGAGAAATAAGTTACAGTCAATCCAAGATGAGTTAATTTATCAACCCTGGATAGCTGCTTTCCATTTGCCCAAACACCTGTTGTTTCGTCTGTGTTTATATTAACAGTGATGCACTCTATCTTCTATTCACTTATTCCTAGCCCCATAGTCTTTGCTTCTCACATGACACAATCCAAATAGTCCTTTGCTTCTATGAGGCTGGGAGCAACGAGAACAATATTATCTACAAATGTAGGATAGGCCAACTTATGTGACTCTGATATGTGAATTCCATCCTCTGTATGGGTTGATTTATAACCACCAAAAATAGATTAGGTGTTAAGGTATCACCTTGCAGGATTTCACTCTGCGGTGTGAAGTCAGAAGACTGTTTTCCATTAACAAGGACATATGCTGTTTGATGTTCATAAAGACATCTAACTGCAGATGTTTATCTTCAAGGTATCTCTGTCCTTTCAAGAATCATAAGCATAGCATTTCTGTTGACACTGTTGAATACTTTTTGAAAATCTATGAACAGTGCAGCTATTGGGAGACACCACTCAAAGCAGGTCTCCAGTACCCTCTTCAATGTGTAAATTTGTTCAAAGCAACTACAGTTCTTTCTAAAGCTTTTCTGATAGACACTTATATTTTTGCAATTTAACAGAAGCCTATTAAAGAGCTTTGCGCCTTGATTCACAAGACTTATTCCTTGATAGTTGGACATTTGTCGCAAATCACCTTTCTTTGGTAGTGATACTATTATTGATGACCTCCATTCACTAGGCTGCACATTTATTATGAGAACCTTGTTGCATATGTCATTGAATGCAACTTGAGATGCTTCTCCTCTATATTTGAGTGATTCATTTACTTGACTGAGGTTAGTACCAACTGCTTTGCCATTTGATGCTCCCTGAAGTACAACAAGCAATTCAGATATCGCATATTTCATTAACCAAATACCCTATTTTGTTAACTAAACACATTGTTTCCTTAATTAGTTACACTGTTTTGTTAACTAACCAGATACAATGTTCCATTAACTAGTCACAGTGCTTTGTTAATAAAATACTCTATTCTCTTAACTAGATAACTTTTTTGTTAAACAGTTTTATTAAGTAGACAGTTTTATTAGCTAGACTAGATACAGTGCTTCCTAAACTAGACACATCATATCATTAATTAAATATACAGTTTTGTTGTTAACAAGATGTTTCATTTATGAGACATTGATTTGTTGACTACATACAATGTTTCAATAACTTTTTAGAGTTTCTTTACTTAGCTATAGTGGTTTGTTCACTAGACAAATTTTGTTACACAGATACAATATTCTGTTCAATTCAAAAACTAGACTGTATTGTGAACTAGATATAGTATTAACAAGACACAATGTTGTGACAACTATATCTTGTTTTGTTGTTTATTTTGTTAAACTAACAACAAACACAATTCTGTGAACTAGATACATTGTTATATTAACAAGGTACACTGTTTTTGTTGAACAGATACACAGTTTTCTGAACTGGATACACAGTTTTGTTACATCAATACACTGTTTCATTAATTAGATATATTGTCGTCTGCATTTTTAAATAAACACACTGTTTTAGTGAATAACCACACTGCTTGGTTACATAGATACACTGTTTTGTTAACAATGTTAATAAAAGTGGTATAAAAGTGTTTCTTCAAACAGATACAATGCTTTACTATCTCTACACTCTATTTTGTTAATTAGATAAATAATTCTAAAACATTGTTTTAGTAAATAAGTACACTGTTTTAGGCACAGGTGTGGCTGTGTGGTAAGAAGCTTACTTCCCAGCCATATGGTTCTGGATTCAGTGCCACTGTGTGGAACCTTGGGCAAATGTGTTCTATTATACCTTTGAGCTGACCAAAGCCTTGTTAGTGAATTTGATAGTTGGAAACTGAAAGAAGCCCATCATATAAATAGATATATGTGTGTATATATATCTATGTGTGTGTCTTTGTGTTGGTGTTTGTCCCTCCCATCACCGCTTGACACCCAGTGTTGGTGTGTTTACATCCCTGTAACTTAGCAGTTCAGCATAAGAGACCAGCAGAATAAGTACTAGGCTTAAGAAAAGAAATAGTTCTGGGGTCAATTTGTTTGACTAAAACCCTTCAATGCAGTGCCCTAGCATGACTGCAGTGGAAATGATTGAAACAAGTAAAAGATAAAAAAGATAAAAGACACACAATTATGTTAACTAAATACATTAGTTTGTAAGTGCAGACATAAGCTGCTCTGTCATGGGAATAAACAGTTTTACTAACTCAATACACTGCTTTGTTAAGCAGATACACAATCTTCTTAAACAGACATGGTTTTGTTAAAACTAGACAGACAGTTCTGTTAGGCACTATTTGGTTAACTAGATGTACAGTCTTATTAATCTGATATGCTGTTTTGCATCTAGTTGGCAGACAATTCTGTTAACTAGACACAAGGTTTAGTTAACTACATACACAGTTCTGTTAACTAGACACAAGGTTTAGTTAACTACACACACAGTTCTGTTAACTAGACACAAGGTTTAGTTAACTACATACACAGTTTTGTTAACTAGACACAAGGTTTAGTTAACTACGGTTCTGTTAACTAGATACAAAGTTTAGTTAAACTATATACACAGTTCTGTTAACTAGACACAAGGTTTAGTTAACTACATACACAGTTCTGTTAACTAGACACAAGGTTTAGTTAACTACATACACAGTTCTGTTAACTAGATACAAAGTTTAGTTAACTACATACACAGTTTTGTTAACTAGACACAAGGTTTAGTTAACTACATACACAGTTCTGTTAACTGGACACAAGGTTTAGTTAACTACATACACAGTTTTGTTAACTAGACACAAGGTTTAGTTAACTACATACACAGTTCTAAACTATATACACAGTTCTGTTAACTAGACACAAAGTTTAGTTAACTACATACACAGTTATGTTAACTGGACACAAGGTTTAGTTAACTACATACACATTTATGTTAACTAGACACAAGGTTTAGTCAACTACATACACAATTATGTTAACTAGACACAAGGTTTAGTCAACTACATACACAGTTCTGTTAACTAGACACAAAGTTTAGTTAAACTATATATACAGTTCTGTTAACTAGACACTAAGTTTAGTTAACTACATACACAGTTATGTTAACTGGACACAAGGTCTAGTTAAACTATATACACAGTTCTGTTAACTAGACACTAAGTTTAGTTAACTACATACACAGTTCTGTTAACTGGACACTAAGTTTAGTTAACTACATACACAGTTCTGTTAACTAGACACAAAGTTTAGTTAACTACATACACAGTTTTGTTAACTGGACACAAGGTTTAGTTAACTACATACACAGTTCTGTTAACTTGACACAAAGTTTAGTTAACTACGTAAACAGTTCTGTAAACCAGGCACGAGATTTAGTTAACTACATACATCGTTCATTCCAACGTATGTTGTATCTGAAAATTTTGACAGGACGAATGTGGCTGCAAGCATAGTTATTTATGCTCAATGACAGCTCATGTGAAGCCAAATACAAACAGCAACAATGCACTGGATTTTATTTAAAGGTTCAGAGCTTGTAAACATGTTCTTAGTATTTCAATACTTTAGACAATATGTCATGTGTTACAAGCAGGGAAGATTAACAGAAAAAAATTAAAAGCTGCTTCAACACAAAAACTATAAATATCAAAACTAACGGATGACAACAGCAACAACAACTGGGATCGTTATACATGAGGACAATGTTGATGATAATGATGATCGTGGTGATTACTATTATTTATTATTTATAAAAATATTATAATATTTTCTTCTGTTCTAAAATTCTTTATGATCGCTGTCAGTTTACATCATCACCATCATCACCAACATTAACACCATCATCATCCTCATCATCACAATCATCTTTATCACCATCATCACTAGCAGCAGCATCTCCATCATCATTACTATCATCAACATTACTGTTCTCATCATCACAATCATCTTCATCAACATGGTTATCATCACCATAATCATCATCACCTTTGGTACCACTTCAGTCACCAATACCATTAATATTAGCACAATGATCACTGCTACCATTAAAATCACCATTATATTACCAATAATAATAATAACAATTATTATTATTATTATTATTATTATTATAACAATAATAATAATGGTGATGATGATGATGATAATAATCACTGCCATTATCATCATCAGCTTCACCATCACCAACATATTTATCATTATCACCACCTTCATCACCATTATAATCACTAGCAGCAGCGGCACTATTACCATCAGTACCATCATCAGCATCACAATCTTTCTTATCATCACCTTCACCACCACCACCAGCAGATGTACCTCCCACCCTATCATCTCCATCAGCATAGTCACCATCATTGCCACGATCTCAATACCACACAGCCTACATAAGAAATATACTAAGTTCTTCTGACACTTCTAATATTATTCAAATATAAAAGGAATATAAAAAAAAAGACAATAAGTTACGAGATATAGAGCAAAAAAAAATATTTTAAAAATCTCATCTGTCTGTCAAAGACCTAACAATAAATAATAAAATGAATAAATAAATAATATAAATAAATATTGAAATGATTGCAGCTCCATAACAAATCAACTTGAAAACAATACAAAACTCTAATCCTACAGTGAAACAATGCATTACAATGCATGATAGATTTTTGTTTTGTTTTGTTTTTGTCGTAATCAATAATCAATATATTGTGGAGGCGCAATGGCCCAGTGGTTAAGGCAGCGGACTCGCGGTCGTAGGATCGCGATTTCGATTCCCAGACCAGGCGTTGTGAGTGTTTATTGAGCGAAAACACCTAAAGCTCCACGAGGCTCTGGCAGGGGATGGTGGTGATCCCTGCTGTACTCTTTCACCACAACTTTCTCTCACTCTTACTTCCTGTTTCTGTTGTACCTGTATTTCAAAGGGCCGGCCTTGTCACTCTCTGTTTCATGCTGAATATCCCTGAGAACTACGTTAAGAGTACACGTGTCTGTGGAGTGCTCAGCTACTTACACGTTAATTTCACGAGCAGGCTGTTCCGTTGATTGGATCAACCGGAACCCTCATTGTCGTAACCGACGGAGTGCTTCCAAAATCCAAAATCAATATATTGTGTGTGTGTGTGTGTGTGAATATAGGTGCAGGCATGGCTGTGTGTGCGGAGCTTGCTTCCCAGCCACATGGTTCCGGACTCAGTTCCACTGCGTGGCACCCCGGGCAAGGGTCCTATAAGTACAGTCATCACTAAAGTGACAGAGGCTACTAGTGAGCACCAGCATTACTAGAAATGAGAATCTAAAAACAACTCTTAGCCACTAAGAGCACTTTTCTAATGACTGACAAGGAAGACAAGCTCCCCCCCACACACCTATGACGACGGAGTAGTGGGTCACTGATGAAGATTAATCAAATCTGAAATCAATGGAAGAATTGACTTCATCTCGCTTGCCATAGGTGGGGAACTTATGTCCCTTGTCAATCATTAGAAAAGTGCTCTCAGTGGCAAAGAGTTGTTTTGACAAGGCGACAAGCTGGTAGAAATGTTAGCTTGCCAGATGAAATGCTTAGTGGTATTTCATCTGCTGCGAAGTTCTGAGTTCAAATTCCGCCGAGGTCGACTTTGCTTTTCCTCTTTTCAGGGTCGATTAAAATAAGCACCAGTTATGCGCTGGGGTCAATATAATCGACTTAATCTGTTTGTCTGTCCTTGTTTGTCCTCTCTGTGTTTAGCCCCTTATGGGTAGTAAAGAAATAGGTATTTCATCTGTCTTTACATTCTGAGTTCAAATTCCACCGAGGTCAACTTTGCCTTTCATCCTTTCGGAGTTGATAAATTAAGTACCAGTTGCATACTGGAATCAATCTAATCAACTGGCCCCTACCCAAAAATTTTTGGCCTTATGCTTAGAGTAGAAAAGAGTTGCTTTGACTCTTATTTCTAGCAATGCTGTTGCTCACTAGCACCCTCCATCACTTCAGTGACAACTATACTTGTTGCCTTTCAGTTGTAAATTGTGAATAGCCTCTTTAATAATTTGCACACACACATAAATATACAATGGGTGTTGCTCAGTTTCTGTCAAGACACTTGCTCAAGGTGTAATGGCCCAGTGATTAGGGCAGCAGACTCGTGGTCGGAGGATCGCGGTTTCAATTCCTCAACCGGGCGTTGTGTGTGTTTACTGAGCAAAAACACCTAAAAGCTCCACGAGGCTCCGGCATGGGGTGGTGGCGACCCCTGTTGTACTCTTTCAACCCAACTTTCTCTCACTCTCTCTTCCTGTTTCTTGAGTAAGTGTCTTGACAGAAACTGAGCAACACTCATTGTATATATGTGTGTGTGTGGAAATTCAGCCCTGCATGCAGTAGGGCTGAACTGAGAACCATGTGGTTAAAAAGCAAGCTTCTTACCATACAGTTACCTATATACCATACATCCTAAAGTTCAGCATCTTGTGAGAACAAGTGGAATAAAAATAATAAAATCCCTTACTTGAAAAACAAGCAAGCATAAACAGCAGCAAGAACATTCAGTCATAAAATACCATGTCAATAAGTCTCCATCCAAACTTAATGTCTGCATGGAAAAGTATTTGTATAAATAAAACAGAATTAGCTGAAACATGTGAATGAGTGCATGGAAGCATACATGTGGAAAACCAGAACCAAGTTTCCCTCAAATAAACACCTTAGTATCTTACTGGAAAAAAAAAACACAAAAAGAATACAATATATGAGATAATGTTGCTTTACATACCCATAAAAAGGACTGGAATGTTACTGGAACATCTCTGATCATAAATCTGGTCAGTCAACAAGGGTTTAAGAGAAACAACAACAACACAGCCAAAAATATAAGTAAAAGAACAACAAAATATTACCTGCTGCTTCCCTGGATAATTAACCATATTCTGACCAATAACGTCAAGGATTTCTTTCTGACCTCCTTTCTAAATAAAAGAAAGAAGAAAAAAAGAAAAAGATAAACAAAGAAAGATATATCAGGCATGGCTGTGTGGTAAGAAGCTTGCTTCTCGACCACATGGTTCCGGGTTCCTTGGACAAGTGTCTTCTGCTATAGCCTCAGGTCAACCAAAGTCTTGTGAGTGGATTTGGTAAACAGAAACTGAAAGAAGCCCGTGTGTGTGTGTGTGTGTGTGTGTATGTCTCAGCATCTGTGTCTGTCCGCACCACCACTTAAACAACCAGTGTTGGTGTGTTTACTTTCCCATAGCTTAGCAGTTCGGCAAAAGTGAATGATAGAATAAGTACTAAGCTTAAGAAAAAAGGTCCTGGGGTCGACTTGTTTAATTAAAACCCTTCAAGGTGGTGCCCCAGCATGGCCGCAGCCAAATGATTGAAACAAGTAAAAGATAAAAGAATATGAATTTCTTTATTGAGAAATGGCTGTGTAGTTAAGAAGTTTACATCTCAACCAAAATAAATGTCGGAGGCAGATGAAGAATCATAGCTAAGCCAGTTGGAAAAGAGGGGAAATAGTGACAAAGTTGTATCAGGGCATACAAGTTACATGATGTTGAATATAAGAGAAATGGTAGGCTTTGTTCCTACTTAAGAGATCATGTGGGGTAAAAAAATGGCATCAATGCTCTGTAGCATTTTCACAAATGAGCAACTATTTTCAGAAGTGAAATACATGAAAAGTAAGTTAAGAACATGAATTACTGATGGCCATTTGGGAGGCACAATGGCCCAGTGGTTAGGGCAGCGGACTCACAGTCGGAGGATCACGGTTTCAAATCCCAGACCAGGCGTTGTGTGTGTTTATTGAGCGAAAACCCCTAAAGCGACCCCTGTTGTACTCTTTCGCCCCAACTTTCTCTCACTCTCTCTTCCTGTTTCTTGAGTAATGCTGCGATGGACTGGCGTCCCGTCCAGCTGGTGGGGAACACATACACCACAAAAACCAGGAAAACCAGGCCCATGAGCCTGGCTAGGCTTGAAAAGGGCACATAATAAAATAATAATAAATTTGGGAAAATAGCCAATTGTGCTTCTAACTTCATATAATCTATCATTTCAAGCCCCAGACAGCGTCAAGTATCAAGTATCATAATATTCCCACAACAGAAGAGTGTTAATGCTGCTCTCCCTGATAAAGAGGATTGTCTGCCTGAGCCCTCTGTTGGTGCCAGGTTAAAAGCACTCCTGCCAGTGCCACTTAAGAGCACTCATGTCAGTGCCATGTTAAACGAACCCAGCACACACTATAAAGTGGTTGGTGTTAGGAAGGGCATCCAGCTGTAGAAACCATGCCAAATCAGACTGGAACCTAGTGCAGCTCACCTGTTCGTTGGCTCTGGTCAAACTGCCAAACCCAAGCCAACACAGAAAACAAACGTTAAAGGAGGAGGAGGAGGGGGAGGAGGAGGATGTTCGTTGTGACATAGATGTCAACTTAAACTAAACTTAATTATAATTTTGTTTCATAATCATTACCTTCGCTTATTTAGCTTTTACTTGTTTCAGCCATTGACTGCAGCCATGTTGGAGTACTAGCTTAGTGGTTTTAGTGAAACAAATTGACCCCAGTATTTATACACATTTTAGAGTCTGGTACTTATTCTATCAGTCTTTTTTTTGCCAGATTGTTAAGTTAGGGGGACGTAAACAAACCAACATCAGGTGCAGGTGGGGCTGTATGGTAAGTAGCTTGCTTACCAACCACATGGTTCTGGGCTCAGTCCCACTGCGTGGCACCTTGGGCAGGTGTCTTCTACTATAGCCTCGGGCTGACCAAAGCCTTGTGAGTGGATTTGGTAGACGGAAAACTGAAAGAAGCCCGTCGTATGTGTGTATGTGTTTGTCCCCACAACATCACTTGACAACTGATGCTGGTGTGTTTATGTCCCTGTCACTTAGCGGTTCGGCAAGAGAAACCAATAGAATAAGTACTAGGCTTACAAAGAATAAGTCCTGGGGTCGATTTCCTCGACTAAAGGTGGTGCCCCAGCATGGCCACAGTCAAATGACTGAAACAAATAAAAGAAATTAAAGAAAAGAAGTTGTCAAATGGTGTGGTGAAGACAAAAGCAGACACAAAAACATACACACAGACAGATACAGAGAGAGATATGACCTTCCACACAGCTTCCATCTGCCAAATTCACTCACAGGTCTCTAGTAGAAGACATTTACCCAAGGCACTATGCAGTGGGACTGAACCCAAAACAACATGGTTAGAAATTGAGCTTCTTAACCACATAGTCATGTCTGTGCCTTTATCAATTCTAAAATATAATATGATTCAACAGTGATTATGGCAGCAAGCTGGCAGAAACGTTTGCATGCAGGGTGAAATGTGTAGCCGTATTTCGTCTGCCGTTATGTTCTGAGTTCAAATTCCGCCAAGGTCAACTTTGCCTTTCATCCTTTCGGGGTCGATAAATTAAGTACCAATTACACACTGAGGTCGATGTAATTGACTTAATCCGTTTGTCTGTCCTTGTTTGTCCCCTCTGTGTTTAGCCCTTTGTGGGTAGTAAAGAAATAAGTATTTCGTCTGTCTTTACGTTCTGAGTTCAAATTCCGCCGAGGTCGACTTTGCCTTTCATCCTTTCAGGGTCGATAAATTAAGTACCAGTTACGCACTGGGGTCGATGTAATCAACTTAATCCATTTGTCTGTCCTTGTTTGTCCCCTCTGTGTTTAGCCCTTTGTGGGTAGTAAAGAAATATATAATATGATTCAATAGATGAATGTCTACCACTGACACTTCATGGACTTCACTTCTGGGCCATGAATGAAATAAAAACAATTCAGGTTCGCAAACCTCTCCTTTACATAAGTGTTTTGAATATTAGAGAATTAGAACTCTACACAAATATTTTTAAATGTCAGAAAAATAGAGATGTACATGAATATTTTAAATGTCAGGCCTACAGATTGAGAATACATCAATAATGTTTTGTTTATTATAAACTCGTTTGTTTGTGCAATTTGTTTTTTTAATTACATTGTTTAAATTATAACTATTTTATTGATGTTTGTGCTATTGCTGTGTGGTAAGTTGTTTTAAGACATAAATTGTGAAAGGTCATGACAATATTTTTTTTAAATTCTATAAATAATTATAAATAATTGTGAATTTCAATTAACTAAAGTATGATAGAATCAAATTATATTGTATATATTATAACTATATTGAGTGAAGTGGGCTTTTTTTAAATATTTTCCTATTGTTGTCGAGAATTGTTAAGAATGTAATTTGAATTAGTCATATGTTTTTTTTTAAATAACAATTTTTTGTTTGAAATTTACTCTAGAGCACTGTCTTTAGTCGAGCAAATTGACCCCAGGACTTATTTTTTGTAAGCCTAGTACTTATTCTATTGGTCTCTTTTTGCCAAACCACTAAGTTACGGGGACGTAAACACACCAGCATCAGTTGTCAAGTGATGTAGGTGGCACAAACACACACATATACATATATACGACGGGCTTCTTTCAGTTTCTGTCTACCAAATCCACTCGCAAGGCTTTGGTCAGCCTGAGGCTATAGTCGAAGACACTTGCCCAAGGTGCCACGCAGTGGGACTGAACCCGGAACCATATGGTTGGTAAGCAAGCTACTTACCACACAGCCACTCTTGCACCTATATATGATAAATAAATATAAATGTTCTTTCCCACTAGTCTACCAAACTAAAACATGCTAGAATTAATAAGTAAAACAAGGAGAATCCTTCAACATTAGTAGTGGTCTGCAGCAAAAAAGAAATTTTAATGATTGTGAATGAGGTGTTTTTGGCTTTTTTTTTCCAACCACAAGAACTTGGATTCAGGCCTACTGCATAGCACCTTGGGTAAATATCTTCTACTCTAGCCTCAGAGCAATCAAACAAAGCCTTGTGAGTGCACTTGGTAGATAGAAACTGAAAGAAGCCCATCATGCGTACATGTGCATCTAGGACCACATTATCCTATATTTTTTGTTTATTGTTCTTTGTTAGTCTAAGATTAAGCAGGCTTATAATCATGTATTTAGAATCACACTGCCTACTATCCTTTGATCAAGCAAACCTATAATCAAAAGTGTTTCAACCATGACCATCCAACCATATTGTATACCTAGGACTGCATTGCCTAATTTGTCTCTCCCTGTTTTCTTAAGGCAATTGAGAGAAATTCAAGGTAGACTTGACTGCTATTTCTAGGAGGGAAAGCAACTGCATAGAAACCCCATTGTTGGTTCAATGTGCCCTTTGTTTTAAAAGATGGAAGGATGTAGTTTCAGAGAGATTTGGCTTCTATTTCTAGCAGAGCCAGGTTGACTCATACAGGCTCTTTATTCATTCATCACAAATAATGCAAATGGAAAACTCATGCTGGTTGAAAATGTGATTCAGCTGATGATGAAAAGCATTCAAGGGAAATGGATTAGTTTAATTAGACCTGAGGATAGATAAGATAAATTAGAATACTGGTACAGCATTACAGATGAGATAAGTTAGAATGTCGGCACAGTATGAGTTGCTGTATTGCCAACTCAGGTAACAATTCCATTATTTATGTAATGCAAAAAAATGCCTCCTCATGCCAAAGGAACTTGCAAGGGAGCTGATGCCTAACTCTAGTTTCATAGTGTTAAACAGACCAGAGATATATCTTTCCTCTGGATAGGTACATGTTATTGAGAAATAGTGAAGAGGGCAGAGGTTATACAATAGCTGTGTGAGTGTGACCACATCACCTGGTTCTGAGTTCAATCCCATTACACAGCATTTTGAGCAATACCTCATAAGTGGAATTTAATAGATGGAAACTGCACAGAAGCCTATTATATATAGAAATATGAGTATGTGCGTGTCCATGTCCATTTTAGTGTTTATACTTTTATATCCTATCTCTTTTACTCTTACTTGTTTCAGTCATTTGACTGTGGCCATGCTGGAGCACCACCTTTTAGTCGAGCAAATCGACCCCGGGACTTATTCTTTGTAAGCCTAGTACTTATTCTATTGGTTTCTTTTGCCAGACCGCTAAGTTACGGGGACGTAAACACACCAGCATTGGTTGTCAAGCGATGTTGTGGGGACAAACACAGACACACAAACATATACACACACACACACACACACACCACACATATATATATATATAACATATATATATATATATAATATATATATATATATATACATATATATATATATATATATATACATACATATATACAACGGGCGTCTTTCAGTTTCCATCTACCAAATCTACTCACAAGGCTTTGGTCAGCCTGAGGCTATAGTAGAAGACACTTGCCCAAGGTGACACGCAGTGGGACTGAACCCGGAACCATGTGGTTGGTAAGCAAGCTACTTACCACACAGTCACTCCTGCGCCTATATATGATAAATAAATATAAATGTTCTTTCCCACCAGTCTACCAAACTAAAACTGAACTCATAACTGTTTGGTTGAGAAGCAAACTTCTTAACGGCACAGCCATACCTGCATCCAATCACTTAATCATTTTGTTTCAGCAACACAATTACAAATAAGTGGATTAAAATAGAGGTTATACTGATAACACCCGAAGAGAATAGCGGCAATGACAATGATGGTTATCACTGTCAAATAAAAATTAATGATGACAGTCACGGCAATGTCGATAACGATAAATATTGCTTAGGTGAAGAAGAGCTGGGATATTAAAATTTGGAAAGCTGAAGAGGTAGTGGTGGGTACGTGGTGTTTGATTTCAAATGTTGGTGCAGACTGATGACAGCGACAATGATAACAATTACAACACCTGAACAGGGAGAGATAATTAGGGAAAATGCAGAAAATATAATACATGAAGCAATAAATAAAGTTAAAAGAATACTTACATTACCAACATAAACTTCTGCAATGAATAACACAGGGTAAAATGCTCTGTAAAAGAATGAAAATGTTTTTTTTTTTTCATTTATATTTATATATACATATACATACATACATACATATATGCATACATATATACATACATATATACATACATATATACATACATATATACATACATATATACATACATATATACATACACACACATATATATATATATATATTATATATATATATATATATATATATATATAATGTATCCTTGTTGCTTATTTTGATTTTAATCACCTTATTTTGAAATTGTATGGATAATACCGTACTAAATTCTAGTGCCTCAACTTAAGTACCATATTTATCTGAATCTAAATGTTATATACATATACATACATACATAAAAATATAAATATGTATATGTATATATATAAACATCATCATCATTTAACATCTGATGTCCATGTTTCCATGCTGGCATGGGTTGGACGGTTTGACTAGGGCTGGCAAGCTGGAAGGCTGCACCAGACTCCAGTCTGATTTGGCATGGTTTTCTATAGCTGAATGCCCTTCCAAATAACCAACCACTCTGAGAGTGTAATATGTGCTTTTACGTTCCCCTGGCACAGGTGCCATTTGTGTGATACCAGTATCTGCCATGACTGTGATTTTGCTCACCCTGATGGGTCTTCTTCTCAAGCATGACATAATGCCAAAGGTCTCGATCATTGCCTCCATGAGGTCCAACACTCAAAAGGAACTCACCCACTTTGCCTCCATGAGGGCCAACACTCAAAAGGAACCCATCCACTTTTACCTCCATGAGGCCCAAAGCACAAACAGTGCTCTTTACATGCTACCGGCATGGGTGCCAGTTACATGATACCAACATCAACCATGACTATGATTTCACCTGGCTTGATGGGTCCTCTCAAGCACATATCGCCAAAGGTGTCGGTCATCAGTCATTGCCTCTGTGAGGCTCAAAGTTCGAAGATCATACTTCATCACTTCGTTTCATGTCTTCCTGGGTCTACCTCTACCACAGGTTCCCTCCGCAGTTAGAGATTGGCTCTTCTTTCCACAGCTATCTTCGTCCATACACATCACATGATCATACCAGCACAGTCATATCTTTTGCACACTACATCTGATGCCTCTTATGCATAACCTTTCTCAGTTGCTTACACTCTGTCAAACATACACACTGACATTGCATATCCAGTGAAACATACTGGCTTCTTCATTTCTTTCAAGCCTACACATGCCTTTAGCTGTCACAGCCCATGTTTCACTGCCATATAGCATGGTTGTTCACACATAGACATCATACAAACTACCTTTCACATTGAGAGAGAAACCCTTTGTTGCCACTGGAGGTAGGAGCTCTCTGAACTTTGCCCAGCCTAATCTTACTCTCACAGCTATACTCTCAAGGCATCTATCTCCACTACTGATTTGGTCACCTAGATAGCATAAATTATTTACTATCTCTAGCTTGCCCCCCTGGTAGTTGATGGAGTCTATTTTCTGCACATTTTCAGCATTTATTGTACCTGGGCATCTTCCATATACAAAAGCTAGTTTCCCTGTTAACCTACCTCTGATATTTCTGCACCTTTTGTGTGTCCAAAGCTTACACTCAGTGCATCTTATGGAGTTTCTACCTACGCCTTTTCCAATGATCAAGCAGGGCCATCTATCTGAAGGGATTTGTGATTTGTCTGCTTTCCTACTTGCTAAGACTTTGGTTTTGCTAGGTAAACTGTAAGGCCCTGTAATTCTAAAACTTGCTTCCATACCTGGAACTTCTCTAGTTCTGGTAGTGATTCAGCTATTAGAGCAAGGTCATCAGCATAGAGGAGCTCCCAGGGGCAGCTTGTCTTAAATTCTTCTGTTATTGCCTAGAGGACTATGCTGAACAAGAGGAGGCTGAGCACCAATCCTTGGTGAACCCCAACTTGTACACTGAATTCTTTGCTATACTCATTATCAACCCTCACCTTACTAGAAGTATCCTATACATATCTCACCAACCACTTGTCTATCCCTATTTTCTGCACTGACCACCAGATAAGGGATCGGAGGACCATGTGTGTGTGTGTATGTATGTATGTATGTATATATATATATATATATATATATATATCATCATCATCATCATCATTTAGCGTCCGTTCTCCATGCTAGCATGGGTTGGACGGTTCAACTGGGGTCTGTGAAGCTGGAAGGCTTCATCAGGCCCAGTCAGATCTGGCAGTGTTTTTACGGCTGGATGCCCTTCCTAACGCCAACCACTCCGTGAATGTAGTGGGTGCTTTTTACGTGCCACCTGCACAGGTGCCAGACAGAGCTGATGGTGCTTTTACGTGTCACCGGCACAGGGCCAGGCGAGGCTGGCAACGGACACGAACAGATGATGCTTTTACGTGCCACCAACACGGGGGCCAGACAGAGCTGGCAACGGACACGAACGGATGGTGCTTTTACGTGCCACCAACACGGGGGCCAGACAGAGCTGGCAAACGGCCACGAAACGGATGGTGCTTTTACGTGTCACCGGCACGGTGGCCAGGCGAGGCTGGCAACGGGCACGAACGGATGGTGCTTTTACATGCCACCGACACGGGGGCCAGACAGGGCTGGCAAACGGCCACGAACGGATGGTGCTTTTACGTGTCACCGGCACGGGGGCCAGGCGAGGCTGGCAACGGACACGAACAGATGGTGCTTTTACATGTCACCGACATGGGGGCCAGACAGGGCTGGCAAACGGACACAAACGGATGGTGCTTTTACATGTCACCGACATGGGGGCCAGACAGGGCTGGCAAACGGCCACGAACGGATGGTGCTTTTACGTGTCACCGGCACGGGGGCCAGACAGAGCTGGCAAACGGCCACGAACGGATGGTGCTTTTACGTGTCACCGGCACGGGGGCCAGACAGAGCTGGCAAACGGTCACAAACGGATGGTGCTTTTACGTGTCACCGGCACGGGGGCCAGGCCAGGCTGGCACAAACACGAATGGATGGTGCTTTTAAGTGCCACCTACACGGGGGCCAGACAGGGCTGGCGAACGGCTACGAACGGATGGTACTTTTACATGTCACCTGCACGGGGGCCCTGATGTTGATCGACCTCAATTTGGTTTGATCTTGATTTTGACTGTTCTCACTGGTCTTGCCGGGTTTTCTCACGCACAGCATACCTCCAAAGGTCTCGGTCACTGGTCATTTCCTTGGTGAGACCTAAAGTTCGAAGGTCGTGCTTCACCGCCTCGACCCAGGTTTTCCTGGGTCTACCTCTTCCACAGGTCCCCTCAACTGCCAGGGTGTGGCACTTTCGCACACAACTATCTTCAGCCATTCTCATCACATGACCATACCAGCGCATACGTCTCTCTTGCACACAACAACTGATGCTTCTTAGGTTCAACTTTTCTCTCAAGGTACTTACACTCTGTCGATTATGAACACTGACGTTACACATCCATCGGAGCATACTAGCTTCATTTCTTGCGAGCTTACGCAAATCCTCAGCAGTCACAGCCCAAGTTTCACTACCATGTAGCATGGCTGTACGTACACATGCATCATACAGTCTGCCTTTTACTTTGAGCGAGAGGCCTTTTGTCACCAGCAGAGGTAAGAGCTCTCTAAACTTTGCCCAGGCTATTCTTACTCTAGCAGTTATACTCTCAGCGCACCCGCCCCCGCTACTGACTTGGTCACCTAGGTAACGGAAACTATCAACTACTTCTAGCTTTTCTCCCTGGAAAGTGACGGAAGTTGGTCTCAGAGCATTTTCAGTGTTAATTGTTCCTGAGCATCTGTCACATACAAAAACCATCTTCCTAGTTAGCCTTCCTTTGACATTGCTGCACCTCTTATGTGTCCATAGATTACACTTGGTGCATCTTATAGAGTTTCTACCTACACCTTTTCTACAGATCGAGCAGAGCCATCTACCTGAAGGCGTTTGTGATTGGTCTACCTTCCTACTTATTAGGACTTTGGTTTTGGCTAGGTTGATTCTAAGGCCCTTTGATTCTAAACCTTGTTTCCATACCTGAAACTTCTCCTCTAGTTCTGATAGAGACTCAGCAATTAGAGCAAGGTCATCAGCATAGAGGAGCTCCCAGGGGCATCCTGTCTTGAATTCCTCCGTTATTGCCTGGAGGACTATGATAAATAGGAGGGGACTGAGGACTGAACCTTGGTGGACCCCAACCTCTACCCTGAATTCTTCACTGTACTCGGTGCCAACCCTCACCTTACTAGCAGCGTCTCTGTACATGGCTTGTACAGCTTTCACTAACCATTCATCTATCCCTAGTTTCCTCATTGACCACCAGATGAGGGATCGGGGGACCCTGTCGAAGGCTTTCTCCATATCAACAAAAGCCACACACACACATATATACACACACACACAAACAGATGTTGTAGTGGTGCACAGATTTTATATATAAATAAAAGATATTCAGTATTTGGATAAATATTATTCATCCCCTCCAGGGATACATCATGAATTAATATCATAACTAATATACTGACTATCTTCTTTTATCATATATATATATATAGAGAGAGAGAGAGAGAGAGAGAGATACCCATGCTAGCATGGTAGGCGGACATTAAACAATGATGGTGATAATGATATATATACACATACATATATTGTCGTCATCCTCATCGTTTAACATCTAACTTATATGCATGCATGGGTAGGACAGTTGACAGGAGCCAACCAGGTAGAAGACTACTCCAGGCTACTGTGTCTGTTTTGACATGGTTTTTACAGCTGGATGCCATTCCTCACACACATATGCATGGATTGGGCAAAATAATGGAAACATCACTTTTTTAAGTAATTTTTTTTATATTGGCAAAATGACAAATTCAAGAGAGAGAAAGAGAGAAGGAGAAAGTGTGTGTGTGTGTGTGTGTGTATGTGTGCACGCTTTTGTTCATACACACAATGTATTCTTTGTACTTCATGATATAGCTCTCTGTTTTACTAGTTTTGCAGATATTCATATTTAGATTAACTGCATGAAGTATCTCATTTCTAAAGGGAATGAATTCTTAGAGTGCAGATAACTGGAGTTTCATTCACTAAATCTGCTGAATTGTTTACTGTTTTGAGAGTTAACGTCTCTGAAATTATGTAAACTTTCCAAAACCAAGGTAAAACCAACTCTGACAAGCATAATTCTGGATGGAAAGCAAAGGTTACAGAGTTGGACCACAGAATAGTGAAGTGTAATTGAGTCTAAAAAAAAACATCAAACTACAATAGCAAAAAATGACAGCACAGCTAAACTTGCCAACCAAACCCATTTGTTGTGAGTTCTACAACGTTGGACACCATGAGAGGCCTGCAACTGCTAAACCTCTCCTGTTGCCATTAACATTTGATTTACATAACCTACACTAGGAATCTATACCTGATTTTTGTCTGTCTTGACTTTTACTCAATTCGTCCTCAGGGCTTAATTTTGTGTTGCAACTAACAAACTTTCTGTCTCCCTTTTCAGCCTTCCTTTCTGCAACTACAACCATGTCTCATTATTACTATTTTCTGCCACTATTTTTAGAAAACTACCCTGTAAAGCCTTCCCTTGCCAGTCAGATAATCTTGTTTCTTTTTCCTGGCTTTTAACTTTGGGAAAAAAAAATGGTATCTAAAACTATCAGAAGTGATCAATGGTTCAATAAAACAATATCATCTCTGATCAATCATCATTTTCTTTCTCCATCTCTGGAGTGATGCTATGTCAGGAGACAACCCAAAGAAATGTTCAACTCTGACAGTTTGGCTCCTACCACAGAGCACAATGATAGTTTTGTGATGATTTAGGCAATCATACATGGAATTCTCTTGGCCTCTTAGCTGTTGTACATGGCGGAGTTAACGCAAAGGATAATCTAAGTAGTTTCGCTGATCATACCCAGTGGGTGTTTTTTACGTGCCACCGGCATGCGGGCCAGTTTGGTGGTACTGGCAACAGCCATACCCAAATGGTGCTTTTTACATGCCACCTGCACAGGAGCCAGTCCAGTGGCACTGGCGATGACCTCGCTCGAATGTTTCACATGCCACCAGCACAAGTGCTAGTAAGGCAATGCGGTAACGATCATGCTCAAATGGTGTGCTTAATGTGCCATCGGCACAGAGGCCAGCGTGTTGCGCTGGCACGATCTCACTTGAATGGTACTCTTAGCGCTCCACTAGCAACGGATGCCAGTCATTGAGTTTGATTTCAACATTATTGAAAATTGATATAAAGACCAGAAATGTAAAGTAGACCTCTTGGGTTGGCTCCCACAATCATCAGATCTCAATTGAAATTTGAACACTTATAGCACATTTTGGATCAGCAAGTGAGGAGCTACTTCCCTTCACCATCATTGCTAAAAGAGCTAAAGCAAATTTTACTTGAATGGTACAAAATGCTTCTAACAACCATTTCAAACAATTGTATGAGTCAATTTCTTGAAAACTTGGAACTGGGATTGATGCCAAAGGTGAACCAACACCATATTCAGATGTAAAATTTCCATTTCACAACGTGCTTCCATTATTTTGTGCAATCCCTGCATATATGTGTATGTGTGTGTGTGCACACACACAGACACACACATATATGTATGTATATATATGTATATATGTGTGTGTGTGTGTGTGTATGTGTGCACGCTTTTGTTCATACACACAATGTATTCTTTGTACTTCATGATATAGCTCTCTGTTTTACTAGTTTTGCAGATATTCATATTTAGATTAACTGCATGAAGTATCTCATTTCTAAAGGGAATGAATTCTTAGAGTGCAGATAACTGGAGTTTCATTCACTAAATCTGCTGAATTGTTTACTGTTTTGAGAGTTAACGTCTCTGAAATTATGTAAACTTTCCAAAACCAAGGTAAAACCAACTCTGACAAGCATAATTCTGGATGGAAAGCAAAGGTTACAGAGTTGGACCACAGAATAGTGAAGTGTAATTGAGTCTAAAAAAAAACATCAAACTACAATAGCAAAAAATGACAGCACAGCTAAACTTGCCAACCAAACCCATTTGTTGTGAGTTCTACAACGTTGGACACCATGAGAGGCCTGCAACTGCTAAACCTCTCCTGTTGCCATTAACATTTGATTTACATAACCTACACTAGGAATCTATACCTGATTTTTGTCTGTCTTGACTTTTACTCAATTCGTCCTCAGGGCTTAATTTTGTGTTGCAACTAACAAACTTTCTGTCTCCCTTTTCAGCCTTCCTTTCTGCAACTACAACCATGTCTCATTATTACTATTTTCTGCCACTATTTTTAGAAAACTACCCTGTAAAGCCTTCCCTTGCCAGTCAGATAATCTTGTTTCTTTTTCCTGGCTTTTAACTTTGGGAAAAAAAAATGGTATCTAAAACTATCAGAAGTGATCAATGGTTCAATAAAACAATATCATCTCTGATCAATCATCATTTTCTTTCTCCATCTCTGGAGTGATGCTATGTCAGGAGACAACCCAAAGAAATGTTCAACTCTGACAGTTTGGCTCCTACCACAGAGCACAATGATAGTTTTGTGATGATTTAGGCAATCATACATGGAATTCTCTTGGCCTCTTAGCTGTTGTACATGGCGGAGTTAACGCAAAGGATAATCTAAGTAGTTTCGCTGATCATACCCAGTGGGTGTTTTTTACGTGCCACCGGCATGCGGGCCAGTTTGGTGGTACTGGCAACAGCCATACCCAAATGGTGCTTTTTACATGCCACCTGCACAGGAGCCAGTCCAGTGGCACTGGCGATGACCTCGCTCGAATGTTTCACATGCCACCAGCACAAGTGCTAGTAAGGCAATGCGGTAACGATCATGCTCAAATGGTGTGCTTAATGTGCCATCGGCACAGAGGCCAGCGTGTTGCGCTGGCACGATCTCACTTGAATGGTACTCTTAGCGCTCCACTAGCAACGGATGCCAGTCATTGAGTTTGATTTCAACATTATTGAAAATTGATATAAAGACCAGAAATGTAAAGTAGACCTCTTGGGTTGGCTCCCACAATCATCAGATCTCAATTGAAATTTGAACACTTATAGCACATTTTGGATCAGCAAGTGAGGAGCTACTTCCCTTCACCATCATTGCTAAAAGAGCTAAAGCAAATTTTACTTGAATGGTACAAAATGCTTCTAACAACCATTTCAAACAATTGTATGAGTCAATTTCTTGAAAACTTGGAACTGGGATTGATGCCAAAGGTGAACCAACACCATATTCAGATGTAAAATTTCCATTTCACAACGTGCTTCCATTATTTTGTGCAATCCCTGCATATATGTGTATGTGTGTGTGTGCACACACACAGACACACACATATATGTATGTATATATATGTATATATGTGTGTGTGTGTGTGAATACACATATAAATAAATATACATATATATGTAAATATATCATAAAATATATTTGCCCACTAAATGTGGAGGTCCCATAGAGGACAATATTGTTGTTTTTAGCCCCAGGAAGACATCTCCTCCAGCTGGTTAATGATACACTGTCTGTGTCCAATTAGTATTTGTTAGGGGAGGTCATCACTCACATCTCTAGCCTTATGTGATTCACACAGACCTGGGTTTCTGGGTAGTTACCAGTCTTCAGTGTGTGATAATCACACAGAAGAGGTAGGTGGTGGGTATGTGGTGTTTGATTTCAAATGTTGGTCCTAGGAATAGAGATAGATTTAACAGTACAAGTCTAAGTAAACTGATTTGGAAATTGAAGGGTAGTAGGAAATCTTACAAAATAAATTTGAAAATACTTAGTCGTGCTAGATCATATAAAATTAATGATGCTAGAGGCAACCGGTGTATAGATAAATTATATCAGATACTAACATCTAAGAAGAAATTGCTTAATGAAAGACGTGAGAGTGTTCTATCTAGTATACACTATTCTAAATACGTGTTTAGGAAGTTTTATTAAGTGTGTATATCTGTACTTGTACGTATACTTTTATAAGTGTACGTATATGTGTATATCTGAATAAATATGTTTGTGTAAATGCATGTAAGCGATTGTATACATAGACATATGCTATTTTTTTAATATTTATATCTGATGCCATCGATATATTGTCATGCATATGTATTTGCTTGAGTGTGTATATAGGAAAGTACATGTATATGTGCATGTATATGTATATGCGTATATGTGAATATATGTGTATATGTAATTATGTGTGTGTGTACATATATATATATATATGTATATGTGTGTGTGTGTGCATGAGTGTATTTGTATGTATATTGTATAGGTATAGATATGTATATTTCTATATATATGTGTGTATATATGTATGTCTGCGCATGTGTGTATGTATGTATATATGTGTATGTGTATATATATATATATGTGTGTGTGTGGGTATACATGTGCATGTATGTATATGTATATATGTATGTGTGTATGGGTATGTATGTATATGTATGTGTATGTATGTATATGTGTGTATATATATATATGTGTGTGTGTGTATAGAATCAACAACTAAAAAATAAATGGTTAATTCCCTATTACAATTTCAACGTTAGGAACCTATTAAGGGTCCCATTCATCCTATCAGGGGAATATTCCTATAGATAGAAATCAATACAAGACCTTATCTTGGGGCTTACATGTATCCCAACCAGCAAGAATAATGTGTCAACCTCTATCTACACATTTAAGTTTTGAATTTGAATTCAAATGTCACGCATATATATATATATATATATATATATATATATAGGTTAATATCAGCAGGTTAATATTAGTAAGCTACATACTAAGCTTGTATATGCATGAAAATACATAATATGGTAATAATGTCTTCAAAAGACTTATTTTCCACACATAATCCTGTTAATATATGAAATATTTTTTATGGCTTCTGATATCATCCATAAGATGTGTGTCTCCCTGTCTGTTTCATACATGTAAACTGAGGATTGCCAGCTCATGTCTATATTGTCAATATTAATAAGTTGCAGGCTTTGATTTTCTACTTGGTTAGCATCTCATCTGGTTGCCTGCTCTGATCCACTTCATCTTGTTGACATATGTCACCTACAATTATCGTGATGTGATTGATATCTTTCTGCTACCATTGCTAACCTCATCTCGTTGACATGGTCTGACTACAATCAAACTCATTTATTTGACAGCCATTAACTACAATCAACATCTGACACCTAAAGTAATACAGGTGACAATTCACCTGTTCACCATCTGTAGGCTAATGTTCCAACTTTTTCATTTGACTGGTGAAGATCTCAGCAGGTTGATATGCAGGTAAGCTATGTACTAAACGTGTTTAGTTAACGACCTATGAACACCATACCTAGTCAATATCTATGAACTGAGAACATCACACATAGTCAACATCACTAAGCTGTTAAGCCCAATCTAGTTCAACATCTTTTGAACATACTAAATTAATATCTGTAATGTGTAGACACCCAAGCTAAACAACAATAGTAATTGTGAACAAACCATCAAATCTACATTTATGAAGTATGAAAATTTTGATAAGTTTGACATGTGTAAACTTTAGTCTAGTTAATAACTACTACTTACAGACAGGCAATATAGTTAATATCAGTAGACCTTTATCGCTACATTTTGGAAATTTAATCTAGCAGATATCAATAACCTGTGGATACAATCTTATCAACATCTATGGAGTATATTAGCACTCTCTTTAATTACAATTATAAGCTGTACAGCCTCACTAAAAATATGTAGTTTGTGCAAACAGAATCAATGTCTGAAGGTTATTGGCTTTTATTCTTTCTCGTGATATTTTTTGAGTTTCACTTCTCCATGTTGCTAAACACCTATCTTTATATATAAAATACCATTTCTAAATAATCTTAATTACTTTCTTAGCCATAAAATGGAAAATCTGAAAACTCAATATAAGAAAAAGTCAAAGACTAACTTTTGTTCAGGACCATGTACGGGGATTTCATCAGAATAGTCTCCAGGTAGTAAGGCATGAGCTGGTTTCCTGCCTTTTTCTGCAACCGGACGGAAAAAGTCAGTTTCTTCATCAGAACTGGCTGGACTTCTCTTTGGCTCAATTTTAATTTGGTCACGTTGCAAATTAGCCAGTGTTAGCAATTCTTCAATTGGACCATAAATGTGATTGTCTTTTAGACACTGCAAAATAGAATATTGAAGATGATTTGGAGACATTGTTAATTAGTCAGTTGTAGAATTAGTTGGATTTCTTTATTTTTCCTTTGCTTGTTTCTTGGTTTAGTGTTTTCACATCTGCACACAGACTGGAAGATTCTGAAAACTGAGATATTTTCACAAATTAAGGCCATGCATTTTGAGTAAACTGGTGCTTTCACTGACAATATTCATTTGACTGTTTAGTATGATTGGCACCCACTATTATTATTATTATTATTATTATTATTATTGTTGTTGTTGTTGTTATTATTATTGTTATCATTATTATTATTGTTGTTGTTGTTATTATTATTGTTATCATTATTATTATTGTTGTTGTTATTATTATTATTATTATTGTTATTATTATTATTATTATTGTTATTATTATTATTATTATTATTATTATCATTATAATTATTAAGGTAGTGAGCTGGCAGAACCATTAGCACACCAGACAAAATGCTTAGCCACATTCTGAATTCAAATTCTGCTAAGATCAATTTTGCCTTTCATTATTTTGAAGTCAATAAAATAAGTACCAGTTGAACACTGGAGCCAATGTAATTGACTTAAATGTTTCCTAAAATTGCTGGCCTTGTGCCAAAATTTAAAAGCATCATCATCATCATTATTATTATTATTATTATTATTAAGGTAGTGAGCTGGCAGAAACTTTAGCACACCAGACAAAGTGCTTAGCAGCATTTATTCTGACTTTCTCTTCTGAGTTCAAATGCTGTCAGAGCCAATTTTGTCTTTCATTCTTTCAGGGTCAATAAGATTTTACAGTGCGTATTGGGTGCTCGTATGCAGCACTGGCATGGGTGCTCTTATGTGGCATTAGCACGAGTGCTTTTTATGTAGCACAGGTTTGTATGTGTGTGAGTGTGTGTGTGCATGCATGTTGGTTTATTTACCATTCTGTAACTTAGCAATTCAACAAAAGGATTCAATACAATAAGTACTAGCGTGAATATGTCCAACTGAATCCTGTAAGGCATGAGCACAGTCCTATAACTGGAACAAGAATATAAAAAAAAATCAACATAAAAAAATCAAATAGTATAAAATAAAAATAAATGTTAGAAAATATGATGGCGTATTCTTTTATTCTTTTATTTGTTTCAGTCATTTGACTGCGGCCATGCTGGGGCACCACCTTTAGTCGAACAAATCAACCTCAGGACTTATTCTTTGTAAGCCTAGTACTTATTCTATTGGTTTCTTTTACCAAACCATAAAGTTATGGGGACATAAACACACCAACATCGGTCATCAAGCGATGGTGGAGGAACAAACACAGACACACAAACATATACATATATAAAAACATATATATATAGTTGAAATTTACAGATGGAAGGTATTGCATGAGTGAAAATATATAGGGAAGAGAGTTTGAAAACGCAGAGGTCTTTTAAAGATGTTTATTGACTTGACCGGTTTCACTTTTTTTTTATATGAACGGCTTCTTTCAGTTTCCGCCTACCAAATCCATTCACAAGGCTTTGGTCAGCCCGAAGCTATAGTAGAGGACACTTGCCCAATGTGTCACGCAGTAGGACTGAACCCAGAACCATGTGGTTGGTACGCAAGCTACTTACCACACAGCCACTCCTGCACTTTGGTTATAATATGCAGAGTTATTTGCCCATGTCCTATATGTAACCCTTGAACATTCAGATTTCTTTGTCAAATGTAATTCTTATTTATTCCCATTGTTTTGAATTAATCAGACATTATCTTGTAACTTCAAGATTTCAATGATGTATGTGTATATTTTTGTGGAGGCACATGGCTTAGTGGTTAGGGTGTCAGTATCATGATCGTAAGATTATGGATTTGATTCCTGGACCGGGCGACGCGTTGTGTTCTTGAGCATTATTTGAGCTACATTTCTAACTTTTTTTCATGTTGCTCCAGTCCACTCAGCTGGCAAAAATGAGTAACACTGCGATGGACTGGCGTCTCGTCCAGCTGGGGAACACATGCGCCATTGAAACCAGGAAACAGGGCCCATGAGCCTGGCTAGGCTTTAAAAGGGCGCATTTATTTATTTTATTTTATGTGTATATTTTTAGAATGACACTGTAGGGTAGGTGTGAGGGGTTGGATTGTGTCAGTTTTAACATAAAACAGGTATAATATTTCAGCTGGATCTGGCCAGATTAAATGCCAAAGGGTTAAATAGCAGTTTGAAACTTTAAATTAAAGTATCGAAGTGTAATACATTCGTAAAATACATAGTCCTATCAGTGGGGTCAATCCACCGGATAGGGTTCTAAAGAAACATTGAGTCTCAGCTTGGTCACATAGCAATGATAATGAAAATGATGATGATGGTGGTAATAATGAGCAGGAGGGGGAAAATTTCACTAAAGATAATGCTGACAATGATGACAGTGATCATGATTATGATAACGGGAAGTGGTGGGGGGTGATAATGATGATGATGAGGCTGGTAACATTGATAACCATAGTGGTTATGATGGAAATGATCATGATGATGATGGTGGTAGTGGTGGGGGTGACAGCGGTGGTGGTGGTGGCAGTGGTGGTGGTGGCGGCGGTGGTGGTGGTGGTGGTGGTGGTAGCAATGGTGGTGGCAATGGTGATGGTTGTAATGGTGGTGGTGGCAATGGTGGTGGTGGCAATGGTGATGGTGGCAATGTTGGTGGTGGCAATGGTGGTGGTGGTGGTGGCAACGGTGATGGTAGCAATGGTGATGGTGGCAATGGTGGTGGTGGCAATGGTGATGGTGGTAATGTTGGTGGTGGCAATGGTGGTGGTGGCAATGGTGATGGTGGTGGTGGCAATGGTGATGGTGGCAATGGTGATGGCAATGGTGGTGGTGGCAATGGTGGTGGTGGCAATGGTGATGGTGGCAATGTTGGTGGTGGCAATGGTGGTGGTGGCAACGGTGGTGGTGGCAATAGTGATGGTGGCAATAGTGGTGGTAATGGTGGGGGAGGGGTGATAATGATGATGATGAGGCTAGTATCATTGATGGTAATGGTGGTTATGATGGAAATGATCGTGATGATGATGATGATGGTGATAGTAGTGTGTAGGGGGAGGGGTGACGGCAACAGCGGTGGTGGTGGTGGTGGTGGCAATGGTGGGGGAGGGGTGACAATGAGGAGGAAAAAGAACACAATGATCACGATCGTGATAACAATGGCACTAATGATGGTATTGATAATGATGACAAGGAGAATGATGAGAACAATGACGATATAATGCAAGTTCAGAATTTATATGCATGATGCAGCTACGCATTCTGATAGAAAGCCAGCTGGAAACCGGCTGCAGTAAATTGGTGCAACATGAAACAATCATTATTTTAATATATTCCATTTAGCATTAAAGAGAAGTTTGCGATGAGAATTTAATCCACTCTAGGTCGACAGGTTTTATGCCACAGGCAACAGAGTTCTTTAACCTTTCCTACCGTTTTCTAATAATCTAATAACATGCTCTCTCTCTCTCTCTCTGACACATATGTAATAAAATATGCTGCACTCAATATATGCTACTGATCGGGGAAGGAAACTTGGTGAGTTTTCTCTGAGGATTAGTCAACAGACTGCGAAACAGTCTTTCAGGAGACTACTTCCCTCCTTTTTTTTTTTTATTTTCAGTACATCAATAGTAAAGAAAGAATGTGTTTACATTCTTATTGAAGCCCCAGTTAAGCTTTGTAATATTTAAATGGTATATATTTGTTCCAGCCTTTTACATTCTGAATTCAAATCCCATTGAGATTCATTCAGCCTTTCAACTTTTCAGGGTCCATAGAATAAGATACCAGTTGAACAAAATGATTAACCCCAACATTTCTGGCATTGTGCTTATGTTAAAAACAAGTAGTTGCAGTAGTAGTAGTAGTAGCAGCAGCAGCAGTAAGAGCATTGAATTGGATGAAGACAATGGATTGACACACACATGCACACACAGACACTCAGATGCACACACACACACACACACACACACATACTCATGTATATATAACTTACCAGTTCAAGAGGTCATATAAAGGGAGGGGTTGGACAAAATAATGGAAACACCTAGCATCATAGCATCATAATTTTGAAATATCTATAAAACCATCAAAAGCTTGTTTATTTTTATGTTTTTTGATTTATTATTAGTGTTGCTTAATATGTTTTGCTAAAATTGCTGTTTCTTTTCAGATATCATCAGAAAAAGGTAATTAAAATTCATTGAAATGACAGATCTATTGGACTTTCAAAGAGGTCAAATTGTTGGTGCTCACATGGCAGGCGCTAGCATAACAAAAACAGATTAAATGTTTGGTGTATCAAGAAGTACTTTCACAAAAGTAATGACAGCCTTTGAGAAAGAGGGAAAAACATCCTCGTCGAAACAAAACTCCAGAAGAAAACCAAAACTTTCAGATAGAGACCATCGGACTCTTACACGAATTGTTAGAAAGGATTACAAAAGTACAGCTCTCAAAATTATTGCAGAGCTTAATGACCACCTCGAGAACCCAGTTTCCACAAAAACTGTTTACTGGGAGCTGCATGAAGCCGTATTTCACAGGAGGGCTGCAAGCCACTACTTTCAAAAACAAATGTTGCAAAGCATTTAGGATGGAGTAAAAACCTACAGAATTGGTCCCTAGAGCAGTGGAAGAATGTTATTTTCTCAGACAAATCATCCTTCACCTTATTTTCGACCACCAGCCGAGTATACGTGTGGAGACAGCCAAAAGAAGCATTTGACCCAAACTGCCTTCTTTCAACTGTTAAACATGGAGGAGGATCTGTGATGATCGGGGGGGGGGCTATATCTTGGAAATCTGCAGGCCTAATGGTTTCCCTTCATGGCAGAATTAATAGTCAAGACTATTTAAGCATTTTATCTGATCAAATTCATCCTATGATTGTGGAACTGTTTCCAGAGGGAAACACAATCTTTCAGGATGATAATGCACAATTCACACAGCTAAATTTGTTACTGAATAGCAGGAGGAACATTCTAGTGAAGTTGAACATCTTATATGGCCACCACAGTCCCCAGATCTCAATATTATTGAACATTTCTGGTGCATTTTAGAAAAGCAAGTAAGGAGTCGATATCCTCCACCATCATCACTACAAGAACTGGAGAATGTTTTAGCTGAAGAATGGATAAAAATTCCTTTAGAAACAATTCAAACTTTGTATGAATCCATAACTTGTGGAATTCAAGCTATAATTACTGCCTAAGGCAGTCCTACACCATATTAAAATAAATTTGTTTGAAATTTTAATGTGTCTCCATTATTTTATCCAAATCCTGTATATATATATATCCAAGTATGTGTGTGTGTGTGTGTGTATACAAAATATATACATGTGAATTCTATGTATACAGCAACTGAAAGGCACAAGGTCTGAAAATTAGTATACATGCCTTGTGGGATCTAGTTGCAGATTTTTACATATCGAGTTCACTTTACCATCCATCTTTCTGGGGTTTAATAAAATAAAAAACACCAGTCAAGTTCTTGGGGAATTGATTAAATAAACTAAGCCTCTCCCTCAAATTTGAAGCCTTGCAGTGTATCAGAAAAACAATTTATTATTATTATTATTATTATTATTATTATTATTAACAAATATTAACAAGCTGGCAGAATTATTATTATTTTATCCATCTCTATGTTCCAAGTTTCAAATTCTGCTGAGACTGACTTTGCCTTTCATTCTTTCATGATTAATAAATCAAGAACCAGTTGAACACTGGGGTTGATGTAATCAACTGGCTCAATCCCCCAAAATTTCAGAAGATTGTTATTATTATTATTATTATTAATAAGGTGCAGGAGTGGCTGTGTGGTAAGTAGCTTGCTTACCAACCACATGGTTCCGGGTTCAGTCCCACTGCGTGGCACCTTGGGCAAGTGTCTTCTACTATAGCCTCGGGCTGACCAAAACCTTGTGAGTGGAAACTGAAAGAAGCCTGTCGTATATATGTATATGTATATATATGTGCGTGTATGTGTTTGTGTGTCTGTGTTTGTCCCCCCAACATCGCTTGACAACTGATGCTGGTGTGTTTACATCCTCATAACTTAGCGGTTCGGCAAAAGAGACTGATAGAATAAGTACTAGGCTTTCAAAGAATAAGTCCTGGGGTTGATTTGCTCGATTAAAAGTCGTGCTCCAGCATGGCCGCAGTCAAATGACTGAAACAAGTAAAAGAGTAAGTGTGGAAGCCAGCAGGAAATCTTTGGTGATGCAAATAATTTTGGTAAATCCATATGGGAAGGGGAACATTTAGTTTCTGTATACATGATGTAACATATCACAGAGATTAACATAAAGTTCAATATAGAGTGTAAGATGAGAGAGAAAACTGTGAAAAACAACACTGCATGTAATTTAAACATAATCATTTAGAATGAAATAATGACAGAAGGGAGAAAAGGAGGGGGGTGGAGGGTCAATGGAAGACTGATTAGAGCTGCTGCAATCACTAACAGAAAGCAGTTTAAACAGAGTTGTGCAATGTATACATGTGTGCATGTATACATGTGTTTCATTGAGTGTACAGGCATATGTTTGTGTGTGTATGTGTGTATGGAAGTAAATATACAGATAAGTAAACAGACAGGAATGTAAAGAGCCCTGAGAGCGATAGAGAGATAATTGGAGAAAAGACTTATAATGACAAACACACAGGCAGGTGGGTACATAAGTGTGTGCGTGCGTGTGTGTGTGTGCGTGCGTGCGTATATATATATATATATATATATATATATATATATATATATATGTGATTATGTAAGTTGAGGACTGGCAGAATCAGTAGAACAGTGGACAATATTGTTTGTGGTATTTGGTTTTCCGAGTTCAAACCTTGCTAAGGTCCATTTTACCCTTCATCCTTCTGCAGTTAAAAAAATACACACCATTGGATAAGTACTGGTTTCGATGTTACTGACTATATTTCAGAAGGTTGTGCTCCAGTATGGCCAAGCACCCAGTACAATACGTAAAGTGGTTGACGTTAGGATGAACATCCAACCATTAGAAACTAACCATGCCAAAACAGACAATTGGAGACTGGTGCAGCTCTTCAACTTCCCAACACCTATCAAACCATCCAACCCATGCCAGCATGGAAAACACACATAAAATGATGATAATGATGAGGAGGTGGATGACGATGGGGACAGAAGCAACTCCAACAAACTTGAAGCAATGAGAGCAACATTCAGACAGATGACCTCTTGAACTGGAAAGTTATATATATATACATAGATATGTGTATGCATGTGTGCATGTGCATCTGTCTGTGTGTGTATCTGTCCTCACCCTCGAAACACGCTGGAGTTGAACTAGGGACAGCTGATGAAGGGGTTTTTTCCTTGTGTAGTTTGTCTTGTACTCTGTTTTTTTCGTTTAGGTCCGTTTCCACGTTTGTTTTTACGTTTTCATTTCTCGTTGAGTTCTATGTCTATTTGTGGTGTCCTGTACTCACGTATATATATTTATATATGCATGTATATATACATGTAGATGGAGGTACATACATATATGTATGTATGTATGCATATATTTTATTTATTACACTATTGTATGACTGAGCGCCCTCGTGTCAATTCGATTCATTTTCGTTTCATTTCATCTCCTCCAAGTAAGTTTTGTTATATATATATATATAACTAATTTAGAGACGAACCACCACTGCACAACTCAGTCAATGAAGAACCTGTCCCAAACCATGCTGTGAGACATATACCATACAAAATACTAATCTAAAATTTTAATAATATATAATATTGAACAGTAAGGTTATTACAATCATATAATATATAAGAGCAAATACTTTTAAAATCACTGCGAATACCATACAAAGAAACATTCATCATAAAAATATTAATCTAAAATCCAATAAAGTATAAACTTAACAATAAAAATTAATAGAATAATATAATGTATAAAAGTAAGTACTTGTACATCAACTACGCACGTTTCATGGCTGAATTAAGAATGACTGCTTTGGGGAGTAAAATCATTTTTCTGTTCTAATGAACTTGGATATGGTTTTCTTATATGATTTTATATAGTCCTAATGTCAAAGACATGAAGAGGGGAATTACATGGTTAAACAGCCTGTTGAAAGGTATTGGCCAGTCTGGGGCTATTAGTCAAAGACACTAGCCAGAGGTGTTGCACAGTGGAGCGTAACCTGAAACCATGTGGTTGGAAATCAAACATCTTAGCACACAGCCACACCTGTGATAATTAGTTACAAACAAACATGAGAAAGATAGGCAATGAATACACAAAAGTGGGGAAGTGGATTCTAATAAAGGTGAAATTAAATTTTAACAGCAAAGTATTTGTTGCATTACCAGGGAATGTTGCAAGAGCATATGTGTTTAATATAACTAATTTAAAAATGAATAAGTGAAGAAAGATCAATTTTCTGCATATCAGGTTTTGAAAGAAGTCACTGTTCTCGAAAAAATATATATTTAATGTTAGTTGGTATTTAATTATCAACAGATATTCTGCAATCTTATATAGCACCTGAATATTGTATGAACAAATGAAATATTGCAATTTACTTGAAAAGTTCCTGTAGAAGTAATGAGGAATTTTATTATGTAACACTTGAACAATATATACAAATGTAAATTGTCATACAGGATCACTAATGTCTCGAATATCAAGCTCAGGTTATGAATTATTAAATTAAACAAAAACAACAAGAGAGAAATAAAACATATTCTTGATTCAGCTATTGGAAGATTGTCAAAGAAGTGATGACATAAATGAGGAAGAGACGATTCAGGATATTCTCATATATTCATCCCTTTCATTACTGTATTCCTGTTAAAATTACTTTCATTTACTTTCAATTACTTTTGAAAATAATGAAGAATATAATAAAAATATTTTGTCATTATTAAGTTGGTTTTGAAGCATAAGTTAACTGCATGGTTCTGGGTTCAGTCTTACTGTGTGGTATCTTGGGCAAATGTCTTCTACTAAATCCCTGGGCCAACCAAAGCCTTGTGAGCAGATTTGGTAGACAGAAACTGAAAGAAGCCTCTGTGTGTGTGTGTGTGTGTGTGTGTGTGTTTGCGCCTTTGTATTTGTTCCTAACCACCAACTGACAACCAATGTTAGTTTGTTTGTGTCTCTGTAATTTAGCTGCTCAACAAAATTGACTAATAGCACCAGACTTAGCAAAAATAAGTACTGGAGTTGGTTTGTTCAACTAAACCCTTCAAGGTGATGCCCCAACATGGCCACAGTCCAGTGACTGAGACAAGTAAAAAATAAGAGATGAAATTTTGACGGAAGGTTATAATTTAGATTATTTTAAAACAAGAATTTTGTATCACAGAGCTAGAGGCAATCTCAGGCAGATTTGTGTGAAAAGAGTTTTAACTTTTTCAATTCCATGTTTCAATTAATTTCTAAAATAACAAAGAATTTAGTAAACACTTTTCCGTTTTCATGAGAAATTTAATTTTATATTAAGGTTTAATTTTATGTTAATTTATTTAATTTTATGCTAAAGTGATAAATATTAATCTTTCGAAAATTAGTCTGCATTTCATAATTTTGTATCAACACAAGGAAATATGAGATAAGTTAAATTATAATTAATGCATGTATATCATAATTTCTGATATTACTCATCAATGGAAAATATATACTGTCAAAGTTACTTGTCATATGATAGTTAACATTCTAGTTTGTATATAATCCTCACAGCTAGTTATCTACTATGAAATCATGGAAAAAAATATTATGAAAGGATTTTTTTCTTTTTTTTTTAAGTATTATGATGTGGGGAAAAAAAAACTTATATTTATAATAATTGCTGTCTATAAAATACACAGCTTCAAAACAATAAACAAATTCAAAAGTGATCTTTGAACTTTACTGGTGTATCTGTTGTAAAAGTGTATCTACTGCAAAAAGTTAACCAGTCCTAAGAGATAAAGATACAATGCAGAATGTAAACACTTCCATTTAAATGCTTCCATAACCAAATTCATTCGTTCACTAAAAAAATATATAGTGATAGTTCATTATAATAATTATAGAATTTAAATAATAGAAGTATTTATTTTTTAAAGTTTATATTCATATTTTGATAATGACACTCTCTATGAACTAATCTTAATGATTATACATTAATTTAATCTTCACATTGAATAATTCAAATAGTAATTCAATACTGAAAATATTATATCTTGGCCTTTCATTCTAAAAGTTGATGGCAGTAATTATGTGAGATACATGCATGAATATTTAATATATCATCAATATCATTTTAAAAAATGTAATATTATTTATTATTATGATCTTAATTCTTTGTTATACATAGGTGAAGGAGTGGCTGAGTGGTAAGAAGTGTGCTTCCCAACTACATTGTTTCAGGTTCAGTCCCACTGTGTGGCATCTTTGGTAAGCATCTTCTGTCTAGCCTTGTGAGTGAATGAGCTAGACAGAAACTGAAAGATGCTTGTCATGTGTGTGTGTGTGTGTGTCATGTATCTGTGTATGTATATATGTGTGTGTGCATGCGTATGTGTGTGTGTGTGTGTGTGTGTGGAGGCACATGACCTAGTGGTTAAAGCAGCGAACTCGTGGTCGAGGGATCATGGGTTTGAATCTCAGACTGGACGATGTGTGTGTTTATGAGCGAAACACCTAAGCTCCATGCAGCTCCGGCAGAAGGTAATGGCGAACTTCTGCTGACTCTTTCGCCACAACTTTCTCTCACTCTTTCCTCCTGCATCTTGCAGCTCACCTGCAACAGACCAGCGTCCTGTCCAGGTGGGGAACCTACATGCCAAGGAAACCAGGAAACCAGCCCTTATGAGCCACGCATGGCTCGATAAGAAACAAACATATATATTTCCTAGTGTTGATACAAAATTATGAAATGAAGACTAATTTTCAAAAGATTAATATTTATTACTTTAGCATATATACACACAGACAGATAGATATAGACATATATACGCATACACACAGCATAGAAAAGTGGATATTAAAACATTGATGGTGGTGTCCGTTACCTTGGACAATAGCTTACATCCATCATGCCACCCTGAATGTGGTGACATGCTTGACTAGGAAAAAACTTATTAGCATTTAATTACCTTGTATAATGAGCACCCCTAAAATACAGGTTTAAAAATGTGGTTAAAATGTGTGTTATACATAAATAAATCAAGAGTTAACTCTTATTTTTAGATATGAAATATATGAAGTAGTTACATCAGGAAAAATAACCACATATGTTGGTTGGTTATTAATTGATTGCTTGGCAGAATTGGTATAAATCAGATAAAATACTTTGTGATATTTGATTACAACCCTATACATTCTAAGTTCAAGTCCTGCTAAGGTATATTTTGTCTTACATCCCTTCAATAGCCAATAAGTGTTGTTGTTGGAGTTAATGTAATTGACTACAGCATACATGTTTCCTACAAGAGTGGCAAAGAATTCAGCTCAAACCTGTAATAAAGCCTAATTCTCAGATATAAATGTGTGCATTCAACCGTGCTTAAGATATCTGGAACAACAATATCAGTATGAGTCTATGGATGCCTAATATGGACAGATCAGATGAAAGAGTCAGCAATGAATGTTCAAATGAATGATCAAAACACATTCAGGTGCCTCAACATAGTTGTAGTCAAATGTCTGAAACTAGTAAAAAAAAAAAAAATATTAAAAATATAACCTTGTGTTCACATACAGAAAGAAGAAGGTTATATTTTTCGTATTTCTTGTGTTGTGAAAAGAAATTTCTAAGCTAAACAGCTTGTTTATTAAACTCTTGACATATATGATTTTTGCCGGAGAGTAAGATAGTAAATAAGCATTTTTATTTTGGTTGTTGTTGCTGTTGTTATTTTATTTGCTACTGAAATTTTTTAAACAAGTTTAAGTTGATGGAATTCTAACTAAAGGTCAGTACACTAATACCTACCCCAAGACAAGGTACATTTGGACTTTATACTGCTTATTACAGTTTAACTCAGTGGTTCCCGAGGCTATAGCAGAAGACATTTGCCCAAGATACCATGCAGTGGGACTGAACCCAAAACCATGTGGTTGAGAAACTTCTTACCACATAGCCACACTATTTGCTAAATATTTGTTTTATTTTCAGATATAGTGTACCTAAGACTACATTATCCAATATGTCCTATCATTTTTTTAAGACAGTAGAGTTAGATGTGATTTTGAGGGACCCTTGACACCTACCTCTGGTTTTGCTCATTAGCTGAAGAATAGTGGGTAATGCTGTGTAATAAAGCACCAATGGAAGCTAAATGTAATTGCCAAGGGTCAAGCCAAAATTATTCCAGTAAATGGATATGAAGTCTCAACTGCTTCAAATGATAATTAACTTACTCTGCAGAAAATGAAAATTATCATCGCTGTGGACACAGGCAAATAGATATATATTACCAATTATTTGCACTTCTATTTCATTTGGATTAATTGCTGCCAACGTAAAACCATAGCAAATTCTGAACTTTAGCATTTCAAATGCTGGCCTGATATCTCCATACCACCTACATTCTCTTTCAGTGAATTAATTGGCTCCACCTCCTCAGGGTTACAAAAAAAAAAAGTTAAAAAGAAATTCTTTTGACGTCACTTAAAACAAATATATTTAGTGATTTTAGTGTCTGTTTGTTATTTTATTTTGTTTCTTGCTTTCTTGTATATTTCAGTCAATAATTTGAACAATATTCAAAAATTATAAAATGAAGAAAATATCATTTCATAACTAATATAGTTTGTTTCAGCCACTTCATTGAGATTATTGACATCTGTAATTCTCGTCTTCTTTGTATTCCAAATGAGGGAAAAGACAAAAGATAAATAAATTGGACTTTGTTATTTTGATGAAGTGGTTTGTTTCGTTCTGTTATTGCTTTTTGTTTAACCTAATCAATTAACAAAGCCCTTGTTATAGCCTAAAGCAATTCAAATAATATGTTCCAAACTGAAAAAAAAATCTTGAGGGGATAAGGAATTTACCAGAAATATGGCACAAGTGCAGGGTTTCTGTCAGTTAACATTGACAATGCATTTTCAAATGTATGTACAGATTTATGGTCAACATTGAGCAAGATTTGTTCTTTTTTTTTTCTTTGAGAAAAACCAGCAGCTTCCTATGCTTGTAAGTCTTCCGTTTCCACATTATGTTTGATTCAAGGGGAAAGGCAGCCAACTTAGTAACAGTGTTGTCATAGGTGTTATTATCAGAAAGCAAAAAGCTGGAACAGACCCTCTAACAGTTTTGTCAACCCACTGCCCTGGATTGGCACAAGTGAATCTTGACCCCTCGTTCTTTGCTTTTTTTTTTTTTTTTCGCAGAAGAGTCAGGTATGATTTGAGGAGCTGTGTGGTGGCTACTATTTCTAGCACATCTAACAACAATGTAGGAATTTGTTCAGTCACTTTGTCCATTAGCAAATTCCTGTTGCCACTGCTATTATTATTTAGCTTCATAGGCCCGCCCTGATTGAGTAGACCTATGACCAAAGTCTTTTCACCCATAACTATCTAGCCTCCTTTTACTTAGACCAATATATTTACCATTACACTATCTAATGTGTCTATTTCTTTATTATTTTTTTTTTTTTCCAATAGTACGACAATGTTACAAAGGAGATTTGGCTACTATATTTTGCAGGTCAAATAACTATGCTGAAAACTCCACTTTGTTACCTCTAGATATTAGCAAACTAAAGTGGGACAACTTTCAACATTTTCCATCCAAGAGGTGAGGTTTTTAATCCAGTACTCTTTACTCTTTTACTTGTTTCAGTCATTTGACTGCAGCCATGCTGGAGCACTGCCTTTAATCGAGCAACTCAACCCCGGGACTTATTCTTTTGTAAGCCCAGTACTTATTCTATCGGTTTCTTTTGCCGAACCGCTAAGTAACGGGGACATAAACACACCAGCATCGGTTGTCAAGCAAAAACACACACGCATATATATATATACATATATACGACGGGCTTCATGTATCCTACATGTTACTATTTATAGCTTTATCTATTTGAGTTCCACCATCAAAAATATTTTATATCATATCTTTTGAAATTTCAAAATTCTTATAATATTAGCAAATTAATATAAATGCTGGAATACAAGAGTAAATAAGTCTTGTAGTAGTCGCATTTAGTTAAAATTTCTCTACATTTTCAGCTAAAATATTGTCAGGCTCGAAATTTGCATCCAATTGACCATATAGATTCAATCATTATAAGTACCAGTAATATGCTAGATCTAATTCAATTGACAATGCAGCTCCCACTTTAAATACCTACACTTGCATGGAGGTCAGAAACCCATGTTGTTGCCACTGTCATTATGAACTATGCAAAAAATGAAAACAACATCTCACAAATTGGTTTATAAGGAAATGCAGAATTCATTGTTGCCACTGCTGTTGTTGCTGTTCAATCCTAAGTCAGCTCTAATTGAGACACTCCAGCCATGACCATACCATCTTTTTTTTTTTTTTACTTGAAACAGTATATCTACAATAACTTTATCCAATGTAATTCCTCCTTTTACTCTTTTACTTGTTTCAGTCATTTGACTACGGCCATGCTGGAGCACCGCCTTTAGCCGAGCAAATCGACCCCAGGATTTATTCTTTGTAAGCCTAGTACTTATTCTATCAGTCTCTTTTGCCGAACCACTAAGTTATGGGGATGTAAACATGCGCGCATCGGTTGTCAAGCGATGTTGGGGGGACAAACACAGACACACAAACATATACACACACACACACACACATATATATATATATATATTATATATATATATATATACATATATACGACGGGCTCCTTTCAGTTTCTGTCTATCAAATCCACTCACAAGGCTTTGGTCGGCCCGAGGCTATAGTAGAACAAACTTGCCCAAGGTACCACGCAGTGGGACTGAACCCAGAACCATGTGGTTGGTAAGTAAGCTACTTACCACACAGCCACCCCTGCACCTTTATTAAAAAAAAAGACCAAGTGTGTGTGATTTAAGGAAGATTTGGCTGCTTCTTCTAGCCAAGCTGAGTGACCATATAGAGAGTCAATGCTGTTGGCTTATGAGAATACAAAGACAGATGCAACTGAAAAAGTCTGCAGTGTTTATTAGTTTAACAGTCTGCACAAACAAATTTCACCATGAACATTTCCTATAACTTTGTGATATTTTCAATTTTTTTTTTTTTTCCACCCTAACATCTAATTTGCTAACTGTTTACTTCAAATATGGTATAATTCCTAATCTGATTTAGTGTACTGCTTTTGGGAAAAGGGATTTGTTGATATCTTGGATTTTTGTTTCTATGTGTTTTTATTTAAAACTGTTTTGACTGTTGCTTCTATTCTACGCTTTATCATCTCCATACCTATGGCGAGATAAGCTTACAGTTATGTAATATTGAAAAACATCAGTTCTAATCTTATTGATGAGAATAAGGAAAGGCAAGCTGTGCCCATGGTTATATGATAGTTATCACTCAACTGTCCAGTGCACAAAGCTATACAAAGGGAAGATTGTCTATGGGGGAGGAAAACTATCCAGAGACACCTGCTGCATGAAAAATTAACAGTAAAGTGAAGATGCTAATATACAATCAGAATTTAAGATTCATTCATTCGATTTTTCCTTCTTGTACTTCTGTGTGTTTTAAAATGAAAGAATAATTGTGTGTCTGTAGCTTTTGCCTTTTATCTTTCCCTTGCTTCAGTCATTGGACTGCAGCCATGCTGGGGCACTGCTTTGAAGAATATTTTAATCAAATGAATTAACCCCAGAACTTTTATTTTTAAGCCTGGTACTTATTCTATCGATCTATTTTGCTGAACCATTAAATTATAGGGATGTAAACACACCAACACCAGTTGTCAAGCAGTGGTGGGGGACAAATACAGAAACACACACATATACATATACATGATGGGCTTCTTTCAGTTTCTGTCTACAAAATCCACTCCAAGGCTTTGGTCAGCCTGAAGCTATCGTAGAAGACCCTTGCCCAAGGTGCCATGCAGTGAGACTGAACCCGAAACCATGTGGTTGGAAAGCAATTTTTTTACAACACAGCCATGTCCATGCCTGTGTGTATATCGGTAATCCTAAAGATTTATTCTGACTTTGTACTTCTTGAACTTTTAAATGTTTGAGTTGTATGAAAGTCAAATGGATGAATCTCGAGAGCTCCCTGCACTTAAAAAGGGAACCGAGAAATTGGCAAGCCAATAGAATCATTAACACATTGGACAAAATGCTTAGAACCATTTCTTTTTCAAGTCTTTATATTCTGAGTTCAAATACCACCGCAATCAACTTTGCATTTCATCCTTTCAGAGTTGATAAAATAATGTACCAGTCAAGTATTGTGGTCACTCATATCAACTACTCCTTTCCTCCTCTCAAAACTGCTGGCCTCGTACCAAAATATGAAACAAATTTCAGTTAACTAAAATAACAAAGGGATTTTGAGTTAATATATCTTTCATGTGTTGTGCAGTGCAACCAGGTGTCACTAGCAAGCAAGTCTGGCTAAGTAACATATATAATGCTTTCACTAATTGTTCTAAGTACCTATACACTCATGAGCAGACATGGAAACACTATTGACCACTTCATCCTTGGCCAAATGGAATATACTGGATGTGACAGCTGGAGGGTGAGAGAATTGCACAACACTCTACAGCAAGATGCCTTTCTTGTTACCAACCTGCACGTGCTTCCAAATAAGGTAACTTTTTTTACTCATGGCTACACTACACATGTTTTCACAGAATATTGGAAATGAAATGATATCCATTTACAACACGTACACAATGTCAAGACAAGGAGAGACAAACACACATACTTACACATACAAGCATATATATATATAATTATACATACACACACACACAAACACACAATGGGTTTCTTTCAGTTTCTGTCTACGACATCCACTCACAAGGCCTTGAATGATCTGGGTCTATAGAAGAAGATAGTTGCCCAATGTGCCACACAGTGGTTGTGATGCAAATTGCATGCTTGTGCCTATTATCCAGTCATAGAAGGTGGGCCTTAAAATCTTGTAGCATCAGAATCTTAGGGTTAGTAGCCCATGCTCTTAACCATTTCGCCATATGCCCACGGGCAGGTTCGAAATTTCCCCAAGACACCTGATGAAGGCTGTAGGGTATATCAGCCGAAACGTTGTGTTAACAACAAACAAGATGAAGACAAATATCAGTCAAATATAAATAATGTTGTTTGTATGGGTGATGGCTAAAAGTAGACTAACCTTCACATTGTTAACTATCAGATTTCCCAGCATCAAGGATGCTCTGGTCTTGAATATACACCCCAATTTTAACTTTAATTGAAAAGAAGATAAAACATAAAAACAGCAACATCTAGATCCTTATTTACATTATTTACATTCGACGGATATTTGTCCTCATCTTGTTTGTTGTTAACACATTTCGGCTGGTATACCCTCCAGCCTTCATCAGGTGACTTGGGGAAATTTCAAGCCTGGGTTGTCATTCCTAAGGTATTTGTCGATATTATTATTATTATTATTATAATTATTCAAGTCACAGCCTGGAATCAGACTCAGAATCTTAGGGTTAATAGCCCGCGCTCTTAACCACTACGCCATATGCCTACAAGCAGGTTCAAAATTTCCCCAAGTCACCTGATGAAGGCTAGAGGGTATATCATCTGAAATGTTGTGTTAACAACAGACAAGCTGAAGTGAAATACCCATCGAATGTAAGTAATGTACATAATTCCTCATCTCTTAAATATAGAACTGTATTATCTAGATCCTTGTTGATCACTTATCATCTGTATTCTTTTCTTTTACTATTACACTACAGAGACATGGCAAGTTTAATAAAGATAACCTTCTGCTGGGGTCAAAATTAGTTTATGAAAAATGTAACTTTTGTCCTCTAGGATGCGTAGTATATTTTAGATATATTTTAGAAAATATATGGCATAATCAACACCCAGGAACATGAAAGTAACACGTATTATACAATGACATATATGTTGACTTTTTACTTGGCATATAACCCCTAAAGCTCTCCCTATATGTGTTAAACAAAGGTGGACTGTATACTTAACATCTGTCAACCATATCATAGCCATATAATATTGAAAACACCAGTACTTGCCCTATCACTGAACTTAAGCAATGTTGAGCCCAGTTAGTACTTAGTTGGGTGACCGCTTAGGAAACTTAGATGCATTAAACAAGACCTTAAGTTTTTCTCCAAAAAAATTTTAGTGTACCCTTAGCACTGTATACAGTTAGCTTGTTATTATTATTATTATTAACTTACTAAAGTATCTCTTAAAAGTGTTTCTTTTTTTAATTTTTGCTTAGTAATTTGGGGTATATAAAAAAATATATAAAAAAATTTTAATATCAGCAGAGAAACTTAAGCAATTATATGAACAAACAAGAATACCATTTTTTACTAAAATTAACATCTAAATATCTTGTGGCTGAATATGTAATAGTTTTGCTGTCATTGGTTAGTCATTTGTTTGTAATTGTGTAACAATACTATGATCAGAGTACTTCCAACTATAACTACACCATATTTTTATGTATACTCTTTACTTACTTGTTTCAGTCATTTGACTGTGGCCATGCTGGAGCACCACCTTTAGTCGAGCAAACCGACCCCAGGACTTATTCTTTGTAAGCCTAGTACTTATCCTATCGGTCTCTTTTGCCGAACCACAAAGTTACGGGGATGCAAACACACCAGCATCAGTTGTCAAGCGACAACATATATATATGTATATGTGGTCACACACACATATATATATATATATATACATATATATATATACATACATATATACGATGGGCTTCTTTCAGTTTCCGTCTACAAAATCCACTCACAAGGCTTTGGTCAGCCTGAGGCTATAGTAGAACACACTTGCCCAAGGTGCCACACGGTGGGACTGAACCCAGAACCATGTGGTTGGTAAGCAAGCTACTTACCACACAGCCACTCCTGCGTATCTAGGATTACATCGTTCAATGTGCCCTTTTTTTAAGACACTATGGTGAGCTTTGCAAGAATTTCGCTGGTATTTCTAGCAGAGTGAGCAACTGCATACAGGCTAACTATATATATATTAGATGGTAGGAGGTGTGGCAAAGATGGTAGTTACTGTACAAATTACGTTACTGAGGTCAATAAAAGTACAAGCCAAAGTACAGGAGGTCAGTATTGATTAACCTTCTCCTGTCAAATTTCTAGTTTTATGGTATGATAGAGATTTCTTATGGCTAGACGTCCTTCCTGTTGCCAACCTCGACAGGTTTTCAAACCCAGAGCTAGAGAACAAGACACATGCTCAAGGTGACATGCAATGGAACCGAACCCAAAACCATGTGGTTGGGAAGCAAACTTCTGAACCACAAGCCATGCCTGTGCTTACATTATACACACAGACATGCACATATTCCTTACTTGCCATCTCTGAAGAGCATGTGATATTACCTAACTGTGCCATTATAAAATATCCAGTTAACTAATTCCCAGTGCAAAACTAATTAAGATTAGCTGAAATGAATAAATGAATAAACGAATGAATGAATGAATGAATGAATGAATGAATGGATAGATAGATAGATAGATGGATAACAAACTAGCAGAAAACTGGTCTTAAGTAAACTATGTTCAAAGAAAATAGATATAGTCGTGGTTGGAATACATTTGAGCAAAGTTCTGCTGGATAAAATTGACTGTAGCTAAATAATGATAACTGATATAGATCTTTAGATCTGCTTGTAATAACTTGAAATAATCAAATAGTCCTGTTAGAAATAATTTTAAATTTAGTTGTTTTAAAAAAATGTCAAGGACATTATATAACTGATGATGCATTCTTAGATATGCCTGAAACAAAATGAAAAATTCTTTTAAAAGCACAAAGATCATGAATATAATGCCTTTGATCCTAAAGCCTGTTACATCTGTTCTTACACGGGGGTGGTCGGAGGAGGCGGGGTTATAAACAACAACGAGAACAGATTTTTGTTTTTGTTTTGGTTGTATTTGTGTTTTCTTTTTCTTTGTGTGTGTGTGTGTGTGTGTTACAGCAGAAAGTAATTGATGATGTGATATGTCAGCACTTCTTAACCAAGTAACTGTAAATGAAAACAAGAGCACTCAGAGGGCCCAAACCTCCACCAACGGCCTCTCAACGATTAGCCAGAGATTATTTTTAGAATGAGAATATCTGAAATAAACTCAACTGCTCTCACAAATGAGAATACTAAGAATGAACCCGACCACTCTCAGAAATTAATTAAAAAAAAGAAACAGAAAAATAATCCAGAATCCTTGCCCAATGCCGGATCGATCCCAAAATCTAATCAGTTCGTGCCGGTCACGATGTCAAACATCCTTGAAAGCTTCATCAGAATCCATCCAGTGGTTCTTGAGATATCTTGTTCACAGACAAACAAATGCGACTGAAAACAATACCTCTACCTTCGCTAAGGTTAAGGAAATAGAATCCAACATATTTACTTTATGATACAAAGAATGCATCAATGAACATTTGAAGAGATATTGTGCTGCTTCAAATGGAGGTGAAGCCAAATGAAGAATGCCAAGGTTCCTCCTCATGAAAGAAGAGTAATCAAAGAAATGTAATATCAGAGAGGAGGAGGTAAAGAGGAAGGAGGGAGGGAGAGTGAGAAAATGAGAGAGTATGTGTGTGTGTGTGTATGTGTGTGTGTGTGTGTATGTGTGTGCACGTGTGTGTGTGCATGTGTGTGCACGTGTGTGTGTGAAGTAGAGAGTGTGTGAATGAATAAGAGAGTGGGAGGAGTGGAGAGCAAAGTTGCTTCTTTAATTCAGTTATAACACTGATGAATGTAATAATGATAATAATGGGTTCAAATTTTGGCACGAGGCCAGTAATTTTAGGGAGATGGGGTTTGAAAACTTCATCGACCACAGTAAGCAACTGGTATTTTAGTTTATCAACCCTGGAAGGATGAAAGATAAAGCCGATCTTAGCAAGATCTGAAACACAACACAAAGAGCTTGAAGAAATGCCAGTAAGCATTTTGTCCAGTGTGCTAACGATTCTGCCAGCTCACTGCAAGGAGGAGGGGGAGGAGGATAAGGAGGGGGAAAAGAGGAGGAAGAGGGGGAGGAAGAGGGGGAAGAGGGGGAGGAGGAAGAAGTGGAGGAGGGGAAGAGGGGAAGAAGAGGAAGGGGAGGAAGGGAGAGGAAGAAGGAGAGGGAGAGGAGGAAGAGGAGGAAGAAGGGGAGGAGGAGGAAATGGAGGGGGAGGAGGGGAGGACGAGGAGGAAGGAGGAGGGGAGGGGGAGGCAGAAGAAGAAGAAGGGGAGGAGGAGGAGGGTTGAGAAAATCAGGATCCGGCTGAAGAGACTGCGAAAGACCAAGGCAACAAACAATTATTTTATAGTTATAGGTGTACTTGGCACAAAACCCAAAATGCTACCTAAAAGAGTGAAAGACATAGGAATTGAAACTTGCATTGAAGACCTGCAGAAAATTACCATCCTATATTTTGCAAGGAGCCTACATAAGATTCTTGAGATGTGAGGAGACTTGTTGTGGTGGTGATGAAGATTTCGATCTTATCTCCACAGAAGCAATTGATATGAGAACATTACATGAATAGATTACAATAGTAGTGTTTGCATTGAAATTGAATACATCATCATTATCATCATTAATTCATGTCCACTTTCATGCTGGCATGGGTTGGACAGTTTGACATGGAGCTGGGTAGCAGGGAGCTATTCAGATTCCAGCTGTCTGTTGAGGCATGGTTTCTATGACTGGATGCCCTTCCCAATGCCAACTACTTAACAGAGTGTGCTGGGTGCTTTTTATGAGCCAGTGGTATGGGTGCATTTACACAACACAGGCACAAGTGCATTGTGTACACTGCACCCACCAAAGCCCTGCCCACCCACCAAAACTTGTCCTTCCATATGAAAATGTTAACTCCCGGGAATCCCTCACCATCTCACCATACTACTGCACATGTTTTCTTGTAGCTATTGGCTTGCAATATAGGTGCAGGTGTGGATGTGTGGTGAGAACTTTTTTTCCCAATCACATAGTTCCAGGTTCAATCCTACTACTTGGTGCCTTGGGCAAGTGTCTTCTACTATAGCCTCAGGCTGACCAAAGCTTTGTGAGTGGATCTGGTGAACAGAAACTGAAAGAAGCTCGTCATGTATGTGTGTGTGTGTGTGTAGTGTGTGTGTCTTCATGTCTGTGTTTGTCCCCTATTAACCCTCCCCCACATACACACACTGCTTGACAACTGGTGTTGGTGCATTTACATCCCTGTAACTTAGCAGTTCAACAAAGGAGACTGATAGAATAAGTACCACGCCTTAAAAATAAATACTGAGGTCGATTGATTTGACTAAAAATTCTTCAAGGCAGTGCCCCAGCATGGCCATAGTCTAATGACTGAAACAAGTAAAAGTTAAATGATAAAAATACTTCAAACAGAATCTTGTGAGCTCAAAGGATGTGCAAAGGCTATGGGCATGGCCCTTCCATTCAGAGTAAGCTGGTAAAAGAAAAAAGGAAAATTGCCTTTCATCCTCTGGAGTCAATGAAATAAAGTCATCATCATATACTGGGGCTGATTCAATCAACTGATATTGTGATCTTCCAGACTTCTTCAAGTGAAAGGTGATGGCTAAGGATCCAAAATGAATCTTTTAGGTTATGCTTAAGCATCCCTAAAGACAGATGATGGGCATAAACATCACAGCTGCAGTATTCCTTTCAGAGTTAATGACCCCAGGTATTTTTAGTATTAACCCTTTAGCATTTAAACTGGCCGTATCCGGCCCAAATATTCTACCTGTCTTATGTTCAAACCAGCCAGATCTTATTTCTTTATTGCCCACAATGGGCTAAACATAGAGGGGACAAACAAGGACAGACAAAGGGATTAAGTCGATTACATCGACCCCAGTGTGTAACAGGTACTTAATTTATCGACTCCGAAAGGATGAAAGGCAAAGTCGACCTCGGCGGAATTTGAACTCAGAACGTAACGGCAGACGAAATACTGCTAAGCATTTCGTCCAGCGTGCTAACGTTTCTGCCAGCTCGCCGCCTTACAAACCAGCCAGATCTGGCCTCTCACACCTGCCTAACAGTTCTAAAAATAGTTCTAAAAATAAACAATCACATAGCTGACATCTCAAGGCTACAAGATAATGCATGGTTAATTTCAAAATAATGTGAATAAATAAGTATTACATTTGACAGAGTAATCTAAATATTAACAGGTTAACGGGCAATGACAATGATGATGACAACAACAATGTATATTTGATGAGCTTCCTGATAGTTTCCATCTGTTAATTTCACTCACAAAGCATTGTTCAGACTGAGGCTAAAGGATTACAGTAGAAGAGATTTGCCCAAGATACCTCACAGTCGAACCAAACCTGATTTCACACAGATGTGAAGCAAACGTCCAAACCATACAGACATGACTCTGTTTATATATTCATATATATTTAAATAGTTAATTAATTAATTAACTCTTCTGTTTTATGATAAAACCATCTAAAAGTGAGACTTCTGTGCCATACTACAAAGATAACTTCGGCAGCGCCAGATGTCAGCGACCACAAGCTAGCAAAGTTAGAGATAAACAAGTGACAAATCAAAAAAAAAAACCGTGGGATGAAAGAAAATTCTAGGTTGTAGATGGAGACAATATTGATCTGCAAAACAAAGATCAATGCAAGTTCATTGATGTATTTATATAAATATATATCATATTAATTTTATATAAGAAATACAAAAATATTATAATAAATAATTTCAAAATGAATAATAATTTTTAACTTTGGCACAATGCCAAGCCACAATACTGTTGATGAAATTGATCTCCAGCATTTAATGAGAGAGAACCCTTAAGTAGTCGCTTTATTTTCTAGAAATATTAACCAAATCTTTCTCAAGTCTCACTCTATCATCCTAAAAAAAAGAAGCACACATTGGATAATTTATCCCTGAATGCATTTACCTGTCACTGAAAAGCTAATATGACCTGGTAGCCCTGTACTATGCTTATGCTAATTCTTTTTAAGAGCTTGTGTAGTTGTTGTGAGCAGACCTCGAGACCTTCTCAGCCCTCCCACACTTGACCCAGTGGAACATCAAGGATGTGAGAGCTGGTGGGAGAAAACACTACACCAGCACTAGGCTAATACAATAGCATTCTACAGATTGGGTATGTACCATGAAATTTCTTGAAACATCTTCAATAAAAGCTATCTGAAAAGTTGTAGGAGTCGTCAAGAGTTCATGGAGGTGATAGGAAGTTGATGAGATAATTGAGGAGTTTGTATTTATTGGAGTATTGTGTTTAGTGGAGTATTTTGAAGTATGTCATGTGCAGACAGTTGTGTTTATGTCCACTTCATGAAATCTGTATATCCAACGTATAGAAGGATTTTAAAAAAAGGTTGCACTATGAAGACATATGACTATCAACTAGCAGATGAAACTAACTATCACTGAGTAAAACTATTATATGGGGGATAAGGGCGATACAGATCTGACTTCAAAATCATCATCAGACTGAGCAAATTTGACACAATGATGATGATAGTGACAACCAATAGACAAACAAATTCAAAATATATTTTAAATTTAATATATATATATTTTTATATTTTCTAAGACCTTTCCTTTTTCAATTTCTATTACTAAAAATTTCTGGTAATTGGCTTACTATATTTATTCTGTGATGTCATAATTAAGAAGAAAAAAAATTAAATACACACACTCACACACACAAATTAAATTAAAATATATGTATTTCTAAAACAAAATTTGAAAATCAAAACAAAGCAAAACAAAACAAAAAAAACAAATAGATTAATTTACTTGCTTAAGTAAACAGTAAGGAAAAATGATTTAATTAAAAAATGAACTTAAAACATTTAACAACAAAATTCCATACTTTATTTTGTTATAAACTATCTATAGCAGAAGGTAATTACAATAACAACAACAACAATGATAATAATAATAATAATAATAATAATAATAATAATAATAATAATAATAATGATGATAATAATGATAATAATAGTGATGGTGGTGGTGACGGTGGTCATAATAGAAATTGAGGTTACTGGTGATTGTTGCTGTTTAACTTTAGATCAATTACAATTGAAGAAACTTATCAAAACTCTTCCAGATACCAGTCCATCTTTAAAAAATATAACAGTTTGGAGAGCAGACTGGAGGAATCTAACTTTCAAACCAAAGCCTCATCTAAGAAGTGAGTGCAAGTACATCTGTGGGTAAATCTGCTAAAGATCTTGTGAAATGGCTCTCTATTTGTTGGGGGTAAAAAAAGAGAACCAAAGCTCTTAAAAACAATGGCAGAAGCAGTTCAAAAGAGTTCCAACTGGATTTGGTCAAAGACAAATGGAAGTGAATTCCAGAAGGCATAATTTATCTTACAGTCACCTGGTGTCTTAGACTGAACTGGATAAACACCCAAGGTACCCTGGTTCTGGAGCACCCTGATCATCCAGTAAGGTTACAGTGGAAACAGTAGCAGAGAATGTGGCACCAGAGAAATATCCAGGAGTCATGACTTGGATGTGGCCTTACCCCTTAGAGTGAAAGGGGTTAAGGGCTGAAACACTTGAGGGGTGCTTCTTCTCCAAAGACTTTCTGCTATTCAGCTCTCCCTGAAGTTTCTCTACTTATCATTTTTATATGTCTAGGATTACATTGCTAAATAAGTCCTTCCTTCATTAAAATTAGTAAGGCATTATTTGAGGGAATTCTGGTTTCCAGTATGTCAAGCAACCAGATAGAGGCTCCCTTGTAGTTGTTTCAGTTGTTGCTTAGCCCCAGGTTAATCAAGATCCAGTAGACCTATAAATATAGGCATGCCCACTTTGACAAACCCTGTCTTCTTAAAAGTATCTTGGACTGAATTGTTCAAAGTATGGCGCAGCAACTTAAAGAAATTGAACCACTATTTCTAGTATTTTGAGCAACCACACAGAGATATTTTTGTTGGCTCATGATGGTGATGGTTAGAGTGGTAGTGATGGTTGTAGGTGGAGGTGATGAAGGCGGTGACAGTGACGGTGGTGTAGTGGGGGATGGTAGTGGTGGTGACAGTGGAGATGGTGACGTTGGTGGTGCTGGTGACGATGGTGGGGTGGGGTTTGCCTTCATTGTAGTTCAGCCTGTGGCTGTAATAGTGGTGATAGCATTAAAATAATAGAAAAAAACGGTAGAAGCAATAGTAACGAGTACAAAGCTAGATAACTCCCACCACCACCACCACCACTGCAAATGACATGAAGGAAGAAAGATCAGGGTGGAGATGAGATAGAGGTAGCCTCACAAAACAAGTATAGACGAAAGCATTATAAAAATAAATAAATAAGACGTTAAACCAAACAAAACCAACCAATCAAGCATTGATGATATTAAGCAAATTAGATATACTTGAAACAGACTATGAGGCTACAATCAGTGAGATACATGACAACAAATAGAGTCTAGAAAGTTCAATTTATCAGCTAGTTTACTCTTTCAACACAAACAATAAAACACTTGTAATGTATATGTGTGTGCGTGTATGTATGTATGTGTGCAATGTCTCTGTGTGTGTGTGTATGTATATATGTGTGTATATATGTGGGTGTCTATGTGTATGTATATATGTGTGTGTGTGTGTGTACATATATGTGTGTATATATGTATATATGGGTATGGGTGTATGTGTATACATATGTATGTGTGTATATGTATATATAAATATATATGTATATATGCATGTGTGTGTATATTTTTTTTTTTTTCTGTACTTGTTTCAGTCATTTGATTGCGGCCATGCTGGAGCACCGCTTTTTAGAGTGGTGAAAGAGTACAGCAGGGATCACCACCTCCTGCCGGAGCTTCGTGGTGCTTTTAGGTGTTTTCGCTCAATAAACACACACAACGCCCGGTCTGGGAATCGAAACCGCGATCCTCCGACCGCAAGTCCGCTGCCCTAACCACTAGGCCATTGCGCCTCCACATATATATAGAAATATGCACACATACACACACACACACACACACATATGTAAACAAACATATAATCATTTTTTATTTACATCCACTTTTCTGTGCCCTCATGAGTCAGGTGCAATTTTGTTGAGGTGGGTTTTCTACAAACACTCTAATTTTTGTGTACCCCTATTAATTCATACTTAGCTTATATAAGACAATACCAGTATCTCCATAACATAAAATAATTCAATTTAATTAAATAAGTATATAGCTAACATGTTCTTTAGCTTCAGTGCTCCTTTATTAAATACCAGTAGAATCCAACTGACCAATCTCCAGAGATACCATCTAATAAGTTAATATTTAGATAAATAATAAGTATAAATATTAAACTATTTCTATGTAATTTTCTTTTCCTCCATCTCTTGAGGTCATTAGGAGTAAGGACTTTATTATGTCTGTGGCTACCCTGCATATGTTACCTATTTTCTTACTTTTGTGTATCTTGGGAATACTGCAGAATTGACTGGTTTTACTTTTGAGTTGGTCATATAGTCATATTCTTAGTCAGTGAGCCCTTCTCTGTATAGGTTTAACATGGATTTTAGGTCTCATTATTTTCTACTGACTGTAGTGTTGGGCCTTTCATAATATGTTGTGTCTTCTAATATGAGACTTGAGGCCAGCAAAAGACAGGCATGGTCTGTCACAGACTGTGCACACAAAAAGGTCATTGTTATTCACCTTCTCAATCATTACATCCTTCCTTAGATCTCTTTTGAGTCTTACTTGTGTTATCCTGGCCTCTTCAAATGCTTTTACTCCACTCCACACCTTTGCTCACCATCTACCTCCATCTACAACAAGGGTTTCTATATCTTCTGGAGCCATTCCAAGTGACTTCATAGTAGTCTTTATGCTGCCCTTAAACCTTTTTTTTAGGTTTACACCAATAGCATTTCCACTCTGCAAGCTCACCATAAAACAGCTGTTTTGGCATGCACTCATCTGCTATTTGAACAATATGGTCGCACCATCTCAATTGGTTCCTCAAAATCATAGCTTAATTGAGGTGATGCCTGCAGATGCAAGGACATCTGTGTTTGGAGTAAAAGAACTCCATTTAATTTTTTAAATGCAATGAAGGCATTTTTGGTGGAATTGTTCAAACATTTTGAAATGCCTTTCAAAACAAGTCCAAGTTTCACAGGAATACAACATATATATACATATATACATATTTACATATATATATATATGTGTACATATATATACATATATATATATATACAAATATATACACACACGCACACACACACACACACACACATATATACTTTTTTACTTGTTTCAG
>NC_043011.1:26790346-26905346 GCF_006345805.1 Octopus sinensis | reverse complement strand
CCACACAGCCACTCCTGCGCCTGTATATATACATTTCGGATCTTTGTGGTTTTCATCACTGTTTACAATTTTGTTCCAATTGTTTCCAAATTTGGTATATGGATTAAGTTTTGTATACTAATAATGAAAATGAAATATGTTTTTTCCTATAAATCCATAATTAAAATGTTGTTAGCCTTTAAAATTTGCAAAATTTGGGTATTTTAGCCAATCAGAAGCAAGTATTTTAGACATTACCGTGGTGTAGAAGTCTGTTTCTATAGTAACCAAAACAAAGATGCTTAGAGTAGCAGAAGGGCTTGTGAGAGCTGGGCAAGCCTTTTACAAAGAGTGAAGTGAGCAAAGTCAGAATAAGTGATAAGTATAGTGATGAATTCAGCACTATGTAAGGGATTCACCAAGGCTCAGTCCTCAGTGCCCTCTTGTTCCTTACATTCCTCCAAGATATAACAGAGAAGTTCAAGTCCAGCTACCCATAGTAGCTTTTTTATGCTGATGACCTAACTCTAACAGTGGGGCCAACTCCAGAACCTCCAAACGAATTTATTAATTACGTCACCATGCTCGCATTTATTGGAAGATAATTATGATATGAAGACTAAAAATATTCAAACAGGGTACAATAGTAATCCTGGCACTGAAGCAGAAATTGATATATTTCTTTAGAAATTATTAAATGTTAAGCAAAATTTCTGTAGAAGATTAAATTTTAAAATAAATTTTATCATACCTTGTTGACAGAGAGTCTGATAGGCCAACCCCTGTTCTGTCGAAGTATTTGTTGTACCTGGAAAGATAAACAGCAGGAGTTAAAATTATACATATGTACAGACATAAATATTTACATACAAACATGCATATAAATGCATATTAAATCATGCTAGCATGGAGAGCGGACATTAAACGATGATGATGATGATGATGATATATATATATACGTGTGTGTTTATGTGTGTATATATATACATACATACATACATACATACACACACACACATATTTAGAAAGTTAAAAGTTATGGCCAATCGTAAAGTAACCATTGCTTTTACAACTATAAAGCACTTAGCAGTATAAGTGACCCAAATGGTTGAAAAGCACATAACCTCTCTACAACAGGAGGAAGAAATATGTAATAGCCAATTGGTTTTGTAAACAAAAATATAATTTTCCATGCTGTAGGCAGGACAGCGTTATCTCCCTTACACTTGTTCCAGCCATGGAGATAATCAAGGAGCTGTGGTGGGACTATTCAATGAATGGGGGAATTCCAAGTCTGGAGTAGATTTTAGATGAGAGTATTGACTGAATACTTCTTTCCTGGAGTTTAAAAAGGTTCCAGGTCAAGCTAGTATTTTTTAGAATTCTTACTATCTCTGCCAAGCAAAGCTTACATCATTTGCTCCTGATTATATAAACTGCTCAAGGAGCTTCCATTTAGTTATGTATGAGATTCCTTCCTCTTTTAAGACAACAATACCAACAGTTACAATGGCAAAAATAGCTGCTATGCCAGCAGCAATGGAATCACCAGAATCACGTCCCAGAATATCAGCACTGGCAGTGACTCCAGCAACAATAACATCAACATCAGCAGTGGTAGCACATTCAATACACAAACATAAAAATATGTCAGTTCAACCGCACCCATATTGAAGCAATATCTGAACAACCACAAGTCCTCTTTTAGAATACCAGAAAGACACATTACATCCCTGGCCAGCCATGTATGGCACTTATTAATTTAAAAATGATGACAATTTTTTCTAGCTTGGTGATATAATAATGAAGAAAATCACACAAGTCAGCTCTCCTGTTGATATGAATATCTCTTTGAAAATCAAAGAGAGGATAACTATGGACAACTACTTTGAAACTTCCAGCTTCTATAACCAAATGAAAAATTTCACCTTTATACCATAACTAGCAGTATGACCCGGCGTTGCCAGGTCATAGTGCTAGTACATGCATATATAGCTGCGTGCGTGCACACATGCACACGTGTACAGTCCAAATCTCCGACCAATCACATACAGCTAGCTGGCATTCAATTACCGTATCAAGTTTCGGGCATTTTGATTGGGATTTGGATAGAAAATTCACAGAAAAGTCACTTCTATTGATTTTTTAATGGCTTTACGGGGTGACTGGGGAAATGTAAAGATGTGCACGACCACCCTTGGATGGTTTTGAATGACCATAGAAAGTGAGAGCCCTCTAACTGAAAAATTGTGGATTTGTATAAAGGACACGCACGCAGACATTTTGCCATTTATATATAGAGAGATGATTGGTACACTTGGTTTTGTGAGTAAATGCCAAACTTATAGTCTTGATAAGCATGGTTTTCAGAAAAAGAAATCAACCAACTAACACACATTACAAATACATTCTATACATGGAACAGTAAAAATATGTAAGACATTTCTCAAGTTTAAAATATGACATTATTTTCATTATCTACATTTCAATGATGGAGTTTTGTATCTTTGTTAGAAATCAGCTCTTTCTTACAAGAAGGCTTCAAATAATTAAAATCGGAGGAGATTACACATAGCTTCTTTTTCAAGGGAAGAATCTAAATAATTAAAAAACAGAAGATCATACATACATACATACATTACATATATACATACATACAATTAAGCATAAAGAAATTTGTAACAAAATGACATGTGTCTATCAACAAACAGGCAAACACATGAATACATGCATATGTACCAGACATAGTAGACTCAGAAGCATTTGTATCAAAGATACAGACATGCACACACACACACACACACACACACACACATTTATAGCAATGGAAGCCATAAACAGATTTATGGAAGGAAGTGAGTGTTTGTGCTTGTTTACAAAGAGAAATGCTAAAAGTTATTTTAAGTTCTTACATAATTTCATGATTTATGAATAAAATTCAATTTAGCTGAATTTTCTCTCATGCATATAGACACACACACACACACATTGCTAGAGACAGACAGACAGACAGCGAGAGGGAGAGGATAAGACACAGATGGATGGATGCATTTGCTTCACAATTAGGAGGCTCTGGGTTCAATCTCACTGCATGCTATCCTGGGTAGATATGCATATGTGTATAGATATATATATACATATACATACACTAGGAGGTGCTGAAAAGTTCCTGGCTTTAGGTAAAATAAAATTCTAGAGGATCAGTTAATTAAGATTTTATTTAACATATTCCCCTCTCAGATTCACACACTTATTTCAGCAGTCCTTCAGGTTTTCTAAGCTCTGTAAAAGAACCTGGAAGGTTGGACCACCAGGCTTTTCCCAATACTCTTGTAGCCAGGAACTTTCCAGCACCCCATCACATGTATGTATGTATTCATATATATATACACACACACACATAAATATATCACCATCATCATCATCATAGTTTACCGTCCGCTTTCCATGCTAGCATGTGTTGGATGGTTCAACTGGGGTCTGGGAAGCCAGAGGGCTGCACCAGGCCCAGTCTGATCTGGCAGTGTTTCTACAGCTGGATGCCCTTCCTAACGCCAACCACTATGTGAGTGTAGTGGGTGCTTTTACGTGCCACTGGCACAGGTGCCAGATGAGGCTGGCAACATCCACAATCAGATGGTGCTTTTTACATGCCACCGGCATGGAGGCCAGTTGGGGCAGCGCTAATCATTTATTACAGCCCTAGACATGTGTGAGTGTGTGAGCATATGTATGTATATTTATTTGTCATTTCTCGAAAAACCAGTCACTCTTAAGTGGTGATATTGTTATCATCTCCATGTCAACGAACTTGTCTGCTCACTTTGCACATTCAATGATGTGTGAAATAACAAATCCCCCAGTAAGGGTTAGTGACTGGAAGGGCATCTAGCAGTAAAACAATGCTTCAATAGTATACTCATCTAACCCATGTCAGCATGGGAAAAAAACAGACATAGAAATGAATGAATATATTCTTTTATTCTTTTACTTGTTTCAGTCATTTGACTGTGGCCATGGTGGAGCACCACTTTGAAGGGCTCTAGTCAAACAAGTCAACCCCAGGACTTATTTGTTTTTAGCCTACTAATTCTAGTACTTATTCTAGTGGTCTCTTTCACCAAACTGCTAAGTTACAGGGATGTAAACACACCAACACCAGTTGTCAAGCAATGATGGGGGACAAAGACAAAGACAGAAACACATAGATGTATATATACATGCAAATATTTTATAATTATATACATAATTATAAGGGCTTGGCTTGCACCTCACCACGCACTGAAAAATAAATGTCAAAAGACACTATTACCACCATAAATTCTCCGAGAAATATTACCTATTGCCGTCATCAATGCCAGTATTCCATAGCATAAATTCACGAGTGTCCATGAATATATGAACAAGCCTCGACTTTGCTCAACCAATATCCATCTACACTCGCAGAAATATACTACCAGGTAGAATTCACATCTTTCTTTTATAACACGTGTAGTGCATCAAGATCAAGTCTGCAGTTTATACAGTTTTGATCAAGGAGTAAATTTTTCAAATATTAATTATAACAATAAAGGGTAAAAATCATTAATGATTTTTACCAGGTGGTCCAGTGTGGAAATAAAAACCTCATAGGTAAATTTTACAAAAATTTTATTATTATATATACAATTATAATAATTATTATATACACAATTATAATAAGCACCTCACCATAAACACTATTACTACCATAAATTTTCCAAGAATAACACACCACATAAGAAAAATGAAAGAAAATGAATTAAAACTTTTGGTTAACCGTGTACAAGATCCTATTTCCATCTAGGTAATATTTTTTTACTTTAAGCTGGAAACAGGATCTTGTACACGGTTAACCAAAAATTTTAATTCATTTTCTTTCTTTTGCTAGCCTATTATGTGGTGTGTTATCCTCGGAAAATTTATGGTGGTAATAGTGTCTTTTGATGTCTATTTTCCAGTGCATGGTGAGGTACAAACCAAACCCTTATTATAATTATGTCTATAATTATAAAATCTTTGTAAAATTTACCTATGAGGTTTTCATTTCTGCACTGACCACCTGGTAAAAATCATTAATGATTTTTATCCTTTATTAATATTATCATATATATATATATATATACACACATACACACACACACATACACAATGGGCTTCTTTCAGTTTCTATCAACCAAATCCACTCACAAGGCTTTGGTTGGCCAAAGGCTATAGTAGAAGACACTTGCTCATGGTGCCATGAGGTGAGATTGAACCCTAAACCATGTGGTTGGGAAGCAATCTTCCTACCACACAGCCACACTTGTGGCTATATCTTTTAATCTTTTACTTGCTTCAGCAATGCAGTGGCCATGCTGGTCTGCCTTGAAGATTTAGTCAAACAAATCAACCCCAGTACTTATTTACAAGTCTAGTACACATATATAATTATTGTCAACTACACACACACACACACACACACACACACACACACACACACACATATATATATGCACATGCATATGTGCACACATATATAGATATACATAAACTAACTTCCACACATGCTTTAATGACTATTGAACTAATGACACAGAACAAATCTGATTACTTTGGCTAAACATTTCAAACAATATTCTTTGTCGAAGTAATTCTCAGAGGAGCATTGAAGATTATTAAACCGAGGTTCATAACCATTGGAGACATAAACATCAACAGTTTTAAATGGTAGAAGACAGCTTATTGTAGTTTCAGTAATTTAAACAAATGCATACAACTTATGAAAGGCCAGCATATCTGTGATTAAGAGGCTTACTTTGCAACCACATGGTTTTGGGTTCAATTCAACCACATGGAAGAAATACCTTTATTTGTGTGCATGTGTGTGTGTGTGTGTGTGTGTGTGTGTGTGTGCTTATACCTATTTCTTTATTACCCACAAGGGGCTAAACACAGAGCGGACAAACAAGGACAGACATAGGTATTAAGTCGATTACATCGACCCAAGTGCGTAACTGGTACTTAATTTATCGACCCCGAAAGGATGAAAGGCAAAGTCGACCTCGGCGGAATTTGAACTCACAACGTAACGCAGACGAAATACTGCTAAGCATTTCGCCCGGCGTACTAACGTTTCTGCCAGCTCGCCACCTTATGTGTGCTTATACCAATGTACAAACACACAAGGACACATACAGTCTACTGGGCTGACAAGCTAGGGGGACTATAAGAAACAAGAGGGAACTGTTTGGGAAAATGCACATCAAGAAGAACACACTGACAACTGAGGATGTAGAATCACCAACAAGCTATAAAGTATCAAAAGAGAGTTGTCACTGTACTGGACTGCTCTAATACCACAAGAATACTCAAGTGTAAGTTGCTGGTCATTGGTAAAAGTTTACAGCCCATGGCCTTTAAAGATATGAAACAGTTGTCTGTGATATATTGCATTGATGAAAAAAAATAAGGTGGATAACAACTGATATTAAACTGGATCAGTCTGAAAATTATTTGATTCCCCAAACAATAGCTCAATGTAACTGTCAGCCTGAACAAGAACTCTACGGTAATGCTTATTTTAAACAACTAGGCACAGGAGTGGCTGTGTGGTAAGTAGCTTGCTTACCAACCACGTGGTTCCAGGTTCAGTCCCACTGTGTGGCACTTTGGGCAAATGTCTTCTAGCTTTGGGCTGATTAAAGCCTTGTGAATGGATTTGCTAAACAGAAAATGAAAGAAGCCCGTCGTATATGTATATATATGTATATATATATTATATATATATATATATATATATATATATATATATATATATATATATATCTGTAAAAGTAATACGTGAGAATTATTCGGTAGCCATGATAAAACTCCGAGTTTTATCATGGCTATATACTATATATATATATATATATATATATATATATATATATATATATATGTATGTATATATGTATGTACGTTTGTGCATCTGACTTTGTCCACCCACCATCGCTTGACAACCAACGCTGGTGTGTTTACATCTCCATAACTTAGTGGTTCAGCAAAAGAGACTGATAGAATAAGTGCTAGGCTTACAAAGAATAAGTTCTGGGGTTGATTTGTTCAACTAAAGGTGGTGTTCCAGCATGGCCACAGTCAGATGACTAAAGCAAATGAAATAGTAAAAGAGTAACTGTTCTGTATATTCAGAAGCAGAACTCCTATTAAAAGTGCTTTTTGCATTTGCCTGCCATTGAAATGCACCTCGTTAATCCAATCCCAGCTGAACAGCATGCTACATTCATTTAAGTGTAAAAATCACAACCATTTCGTGAGGTATTAACTAAGTGCAGTTAACTCTGGCAGACTGGTGTGAGTTTCTCATGGTGTTTAATGTAAAAGATACAGTTTACTGTGTTGCTAATGTCTGGAAATCTATAGAAGCATAGAAAACTGGATGGCATAAACTGTAGCCCAGGACTGATGTTTGAATCTGCACCTGATGAAAGTATTAGAGATTCCTTTATAGGATTTAGAGTTTCAAAGGACAAACAGAACGTTCATGATATGCTTTTTCCAAGCTCCGTATTATATAAAAAAAAAAGGGTAAAGACCCCCTTCAGACATGAATGACCATCGGATTACAACTACAAAGTTACCCTGTGAGGCACAATTCCGAGAAAGGCTGTTTATGGAAGACCACCAGTCGCCTATGCATACAAGCCTCCCCACTCCATGTTATCAATGTTATCCAAGGGAAAGGCAAAGGCTGATACAGCTTGGCACTAGTGACGTTGCAACTCATTTTACAGCCGAGTGAACTGGAGCAATGTGAAATAAGTGCCTTGCTCAATAACACAACACACAGCCCAATCCAGGATTCAAACTCACTACCTCATGATTGTGAGCCTGGTGCTATAACCACTGAGCCATGTGCCTTCAGATTCCATATTATACATATATATATATATATATCTTACATATAAGAAAACGCAATATGTGTTACATCAATCATGCTGGTAGAAGGAGGCTAAAATGGAGAGGGACTGGGTGATAGTCAGAGACACTAAATGCAGGTGGACTGTAGTAAAAGGTTTTCCTCTGGTATTTAAATCAAAATAAACTGCAAATTTTTATCATAAACTATATTTAGCTTATCAGTTTCACATCCATATACACATATAAAAGTATATATATGAAATCATGTAATATATATATATATATACACATATACATAATGTGGATATTTTCAACAAAGACATTAGAACCATAAATGATTCTTCAAGTACTTCAATTCTTTCTCTGAATATATTTATATTTACTCAATTGCTGACATTTAGCAACAGTTTCATGGTTTTAGAATGCCATTTTCTATTATTAACAAAACTGTCAGCATTGTTGATGATACTATGCTAGTGTGTGTGTGTGTGTATATATATATATATGACAAATATAAAATGCAAAATATAACAGGACATACACAATATTATTAGGATGTTTCTTAAGGAAGAATGGAAAAAATAAAAGTTATAACATAACATTTTGGACATAATTCTTCTTCATATACCATAATATATATATACTCTTTACTCTTTTACTTGTTTCAGTCATTTGACTGCGGCCATGCTGGAGCACCGCCTTTAATCGAGCAACTCGACCCCGGGACTTATTCTTTGTAAGCCCAGAACTTATTCTATCGGTCTCTTTTGCCGAACCGCTAAGTGACGGGTACGTAAACACACCAGCATCGGTTGTCATGCAATGCTAGGGGGACAAACACAGACACACAAACACACACACACACACATATATATATATATATATATACACATATATACGACAGGCTTCTTTCAGTTTCCGTCTACCAAATCCACTCACAAGGCATTGGTCGGCTCAGGGCTATAGCAGAAGACACTTGCCCAAGATGCCACGCAGTGGGACTGAACCTGGAACCATGTGGCTGGTTAGCAAGCTACTTACCACGCAGCCACTTTTGCTCCTATATATATATATAAAATACAGAATGGGACAAGAACATAAAACATCCAGACAGTTAGGTGATACAAAAATGGGACAAAACATCCAGATAGACGATACAAAAAAAACAAGGACAGGTCATTCGAAGTTTTCTTTCCTCAGTCAAGTACCAGATTATCTTCGCAATTTCGGCTGATTATACTTGCATATATATATATATATATATGACTGAGTGGACAAATGGAAGAAAGAGCACACAACACATTTATTGGGAGCTACATGTATTATTCAAAACAATTTGATTCAGATTCCCTGCTACCTCAGAGTCTTTCTTGTAAGGCTGGTAATAATCCAAATGACAGGAGAGGTGCAGGAAGTCCAAGATGGTTACTCATAATTGGGCTGCAATTGGTCAAGGAAAGTCATGTGATGTCATGGTTGATAGTATTGCTAAATAGGCAACACCAGTTACATGGGTGAAAAGTGTTTCTGTGGCCGTGTGGTTGGACAGGAAATTGATGGTGACGGTGCACCTGGGTAAGGGGTTCAATGGAGCTTGTGAGCTTATGAGCTTGTGTGCACATGGGCATGTACATATTTGAGTGGGTGAGTGTGTGTGTGTAAGTATGTGTGTGTATGCATGTTTGTGTGTGTGTGTACATGTATATGAATGTGTGTATTTGTGCAGATGTGCAGGTATGTATATATGTGTATTCATGTGTGTGTGTGCATATGGATATGCATGTGTGTATGTGTGTGAGCACATGCATGTATATATGCATACTTGCATGGGTGCACATATACAAATAGTATGGATCTGTGGGTAGGCTGACATGGCTGGTGTGGTGCTTAAGCATACTGTGTCTGTATGTATAAGTCAGTGTGTGTGTGCACGTCCATGTGCATGTTAATGTGTGCGTGCACATGTGTACATATAAACACACACACATATATATGCATGTGTGTGTGTGTGTGTGGTGTGTGTGTGTGTGTGTGTGTGTGTGCATATATATACATATGTGCACCATGTACACCTGGATAAGAAGACAGTGTCAGAACTACCTTTCCCATGAGATGTGTCATATGGTGAAGTAAGACAGCAAATCAATGAGTGAGCCTCTATGCAATCACTCAACTTGCTAGCATAGCAACAAAATCTCCCTCAAATCACATTCCAGAGAGCTACTACCTTTGTTGGTAACAAAGGGCCTCTCCCTAAGTGTGAAAGGCAGATTGTATGATGCCTGTGTACATACGGCTATGCTACATGGAGTGAAACAGGGGCTATAACTACAGAGGACATGCAAAGGTTTGAAAGAAATGAAGCTAGGATGCCCCCACTGGATGGCTAATGTCAGTGTGTATGTATGGCAAAGTGTAAATGATTTAAGAGAAAAAATGGGTATAAGAGGCATCAGGTGTAGTGTGCAAGAGAGAAGATTGTGTTGTTATGGTCATGTGATGCGTATGGATGAGGACAGCTGCATAAAGAAGTGGTGGTCTCTATCTGTGGAGGTTACCTGTGGAAGGGGTAGACCCAGGAAGACATGGGATGAAGTAGCAAGAAAGGATCTTCAGATGTTGAACTAGAGGAGATGACAAAGGAGCAAGATTCCTAGAAGTTTGCTGTGCTTGAGACAACATGTCAAGCAAAGTAAACCTGGCCATCCATACATACAGGTATGTTCTCTATGTCCCTCTCTCAGCCCTTTGAGGGCTCATGGATGCTAGTGTCACATAAAAAGCACTAATGCCAGAGCCACATAAAAGCACCCGTGCCAGCGACATAAAAGATCACACGTGCCAGGGCCACATAATTATGCCCATGCTGGTGCCATATAAAAGCACCTATGCTGGTGCCATGTAAAAGCACCTTTGCCAGTGTCACATAAAAGTGCCCATGCCAGAGTCACATAAAGGCACCCGTGCCGATGTCACATAAAGAGCACCCATGCCAATGTCCCATGTACGAGTGCCTGTCCAGGGCCACATAAAAGTGGTCATGCCAATGCCTTGTAAAAGTACCCATGCTGGTGTCATTACACTCTGCAAAGTGGCTGGCATTAAGAAGAGCATCCAGACATAGAAACCATGTCACGATAGACAATTGGAACTTGGGCAGATCCCCAGTTGGCCAGTCCCTGTCACACCATCCAACCCACATAAGCATGGAAAGTAGACATTAAATGATGATAATGATGATGAAGATAGTCGGAGACCCCCTTTGGTCATGAATGACCATGGGTTTTCACATAGAAAGTTCTCCTCCGAGGCACAAGTCCAGGCAAGATTGTTTATGAAAGACCAGCAGTCACCCATGCATACCAGCCTCCCCTCTCCACGCCACCGATGATATCCAAGGGAAAGGCAAAGGCCTATACAGCATGGCATCAGTGACATCGCAACTCCAGTGAACTGGAGCAACGTGAAATAAAATGTCTTGCTCAAGAACACAACACGCAGCCCGGTCCGGGATTCGAACCCATGTTCGTAAGCTCGACACTCTAACCTCTGAGCCATGCGTTATCACAGCAATCTTCAATAAGATCTAATGAATTAATGATGAATAACAAACCTTGCTTTTATTGGCATTTCTCAAACTTATGTCAAACAGTTCATCCAGAACATCTCCACAGCCAACTTTGCCCTGTCAAAATACATTAAAAAAAAACTTGAAAATAATTTGAAAGAAATTAATTCATTTTCATTTATGAATCTATATTGTTTATTAAGAGTGTGAGAAAATGTGCCTGTATATATATATGTGTGTATATACATACACATAAAATATATATGTATATACAAACATCAAACATCATTTTACATATACAGGAGTTGGAAAAAATAATAGAAGCACCTTAAAATTTCAAACAAATTTATTTTAATGTGGGGTAGGACAACCTTTGGCAGTAATTACAGCTTGAATTCTACAAGGCATGGACTCGTACAAAGTTTGAATTGTTTCCAAAGGAATATTTGTCCATTCTTCAGCTAAAACAGTCTCCAGGTCTTGTAGTAATGATGGTGGTGGATATCGACTTCTTACTTGTTTTTCTAAAATTCACCATAAATGTTCAATAATATTGAGATCTGGGGACTGTGGTGGCCAGATAAGATGTTCAACTTTACTAGGACGTTTCTCGTGCCATTCAGTAAGAACTTTAGCTGTGTGAATTGGTGCATTATCATCCTGAAAGATTATGTTTCCCTCCAGAGACAGTTCCACAGCCATAGGATGAATTTGATCAGATAAAATGCTTAAATAGTCTTGACTATTAATTCTGCCATGAAGGAAAACCATTGGGCCAGTGGATTTCCAAGATATAGCCCCCCAGATCATCACAGATCCTCCTCCATATTTAACAGTTGGAAGAAGGCAGTCTGGGTCAAATGCTTCTTTTGGCTATCTCCACACGTTTACCTGGCAGCTGGTTGGAAATAAGGTAAAGGATGACTCATCCGAGAAAATAACATTCTTCCACTGCTCTAAGGACCAATACTGTAGGTTTTCACTCCACTCTAAACGCTTTGTGTTTTGCTGATTGCCGCCCTCTCGCCAAACAGTTTTTGTGGAAACTGGATTCTTGAAGAGGTTATTAATCTCTGCAGTAATCTTGGGAGCTGTACTTTTGTGATCCTTTCTAACAATTCGCATAAGAGTCCGACGGTCCCTATCTGAAACCTTGGGTTTTCTTCTGGAGTTTTGTTTCGATGAGGAGGTTTTACCCTCTTTCTCAATGTCTGTCATTACTTTTGAAACAGTCCTTCTTGATACACCAAACATTTCAGCTGTTTTCATTACACTAGCACCTGCCATACGAGCACCAATAATTTGATCTCTGAAAGTCCAATAGATCTGTCATTTTACTGAATTTTAATTACCTTTTTCTGATGATACCTGAAAAGAAGAAGCAATTTTAACAAAACATATTAAGCAACAGTAATAATAAATCAAAAATCATAAAAATAAACAAGCTTTTGATGGTTTTATAGATATTTTAAAATTATGATGCTATGATACTAAGTGTTTCCATTATTTTGTCCAACCCCTGTGTGAGTGTGTGTGGGTGTGTATTCATCTCATTATGAATGTTGGCCAACCATGGCTCAGATATACAAACAAGCTGAAGAGTAACCTCTCAACTGTCAATATAGCTCACAACACCTTTGAGCATACAGCTTTGATGCAAACAAAATGGAGAGTGTCGTGTCAAAATGGTTTAAGAGAGTTCGTTTCAACCAGCATTAACAGGCTAAGGAGGGAAGTGGCTGCAAATATACTGTTTGCACTGACCTGTAATCCTCATACTTGCAACATCTGCAGCCTTCCTTGTAAATTGTTGGCAGAACTCAAATGTCACATTCGATATAATAAGCATTACAACAGACAAAGAAAGCTCATCGTGTGTGTGTGTGCATGTGTGTATGTGTGTGTGTGTGTGCGTGCATGTCTGGGGTGTTTACAATCCAGTAACTTAGCAGTGCAAAAGAGACCAAAGAACTAGGTTTAAAAAGCCCTGGCACGGCCACAGTCTGATGACTGAAACAAGTAAAAGATAATGGACACACAAGAAATGTAGTGGGACCACAAGTGGGATAATAAAGAAAGTAGATTCCATAAGCAGCAGGAGCACTGGGCCAATAAGCACTAAAAACACTTGGAAAATAGAAAATCTCAAATGCTCAGATGGTTCTCTAGAAGTATTCTTTGAGAGATATTTGGCTGTAATTTCTAGCTGGTTATGTAACAGGAAGAGGTTTCAATATTTGCATTTGTACAGGATGTCATAGATTTATTAGCGTTCTATAAATGCATAGTGAGAATGTAGAAGTTACAGATATGGTGAGTTTGTTTCTTTGGGTTTTTTTAGGATGTCAAATGTCTGCCGTCTTTTGGGGTTGGTTGAATATGACTAAGTTGACATGTTCTTATTGACGGAGGTTTTCAAGGTCTCTTCCCCAGAAAGATATACATACAAATATCGAAGTATTATATTGGAGATACATGTATGTAAGGTATGAATGCACAAGATAAAGGTAGAGAGAAAGAGAGGCCTAAATGCATAAGAGAGAGAGAGAGAATGCAGAAAAGAGAGAGGTGTGTAATAGAGTGTCACCTGCATTTGATAATGTACAATTCAAAATGACAATATGTATGCCATTAATGCAGTAATGAAAGAGAATGTATGTGTGTGAGAGAGAGAGAGAGAGAGAGAGAACTGAGCTGTGAAGATATCAGAGTTGATAAACAGATCACAAAATACCATTGACATATGCTACAATGGAGCTAAAGATGAAGTTTTTAATACAAGCCATCAGAAATGGATAGAAGTAATAAACAGGTAGTTTTGCCTGGAGTTATGTAAATATCAGATTTAGATAAAAGCTTTGCTGCTGTCAAGGGACATAACTTTGCTTTCACCAACGTTTGTCAGGACAACAGGTCAGGCTCTGCTAAATTTTATTGATGATCACCAAAAGGGAAGAGAATTTGAAGTGAAGTGATAAATCACGATAATTTATAACTGCCTCCATTACCTTAGAGATTCTGAGGGAACTACAGAGGTATTTGGCAGGGTCAGAGAGCACATTCCTTTCTTTAGCATGGAACATATATTTGGATGTTTCCATTTCTCACCAAGAGGAAAGCATTAAGCTGTTTGATGAGGACAGAAACCAACTTAGGAACACACTGTTTGAAACACTTTGGAAATTGACTACATTATCAGTCTTAAGCAAAAGATAAATGTATCCACAAAATCCTAGTCGATGGTATGCATGATTGTAGCAAGGAAATGGATTAGAAATTACAAGTAGAAGACAGTGCTTAGTGTGTAAGTGTAAAGAGGAGTGAGGAGTAAGGGGTTGAGAAAATAGTAAATGTGGTTTGAGCAATGTACACATAGTTATCTGCATTGAGAATGAGAAGGAGTTGATGGAAGTATTCAACAAAGTTAAGTGAGAGCAAGAGACCATAATGTAAAACTACAGATAACAAGTGTGAGAGATTACTGGCCATAGCAATCAAATTTTTAGCCAACCAAGACTTGTGAGTGGATTTGGTAGACAGAAACTAAAAGAAGCCAGTTGTGACTTAGAGGTGAGGGTATTCAGTTCATGATCATAAGGTCCTGAATTCAATTCCTGGTGGTACGTTGGGTGATGGTAAAGAATACGCACACCACCCATTTTTGACGGTTAGGGTTAGGGTTACGTTTAGAGTTACGCCGAAAACAGGTGGTGTGCATATTCTTTACTTCTACTGTGTGCTGTATCCTTGAGCAAGACACTTTATTTCACATCACTCCAGTCCACTCAGCTGACAAAAATGGGTTGTAACTATATTTCAAAGGACCGAGCCTGCCTTGCCACATTCGGTGTCATGCTGAATCTCGCTGAGAACTACATCAAGAGTACACATGTCTGTAGAGTGCTCAGCCACTTGCACATTAAATTCACAAGCAGGCTGTTCCATTGATCAGATCAACTGGAAACCAACTGAGTGCCAGGGTAGGGATATATATACGCCACTGTATCACTGTCAGTGAAATAAACAGGAGAGAGCTGGCACCCCATAGAACAGAGGTGGCAATGCTTAAGAACAAGGATGGGTTTGCAGTGACAAAGGGGAGATGGAAGAGGCATCGTCATCATCATCATTTTGCGTCCACTTTCATGGGTAGGACAGTTTGACAGTAGCTGGCCAGGCAGAAGACTACACCAAATTTCTGTGTCTGTTTTAGCATGGTTTTTACAGCTGAGTGCCCTGCTTAACACCAACCACCCCACATGCATGTGTGTGTGAGAGAAAGAGAGAGGAAGTTGGTGTTTCCTTGTCTTAACATCACACGATTATTGTAAACTAGTACAACCATCATAAAGACAGTGCCCTTCATTTCTAATCTTCCATGGAAACATGTCCAGCCATGAAGTAATTTTACCTTACTTGAAAACAGGTGAGCACTGAAAAATTTGTCTGAACAAATTCCATGCAAACATGGAAAAGTGGACATGAAAGATGATGATGATGATGATGGGTGAATATGTCAAAGATGGTGATGCTAAGGAACTTCATCTAAATATTGTAGACTCTTGTTTTTATTTATATACAGAATAGATTTGGGGAAATTTCTTGTAATTTTTCGGGTTGAATTTACCACCTTAGGTTCGGTGGTGTGATGACCTGCTGAGAAAAATAGTTATAGTCATTCACTTAACATTCTCAGACATGTTAAATGTGAAAACTTTGCAGAGGTTAAAGCAATCGACTGATTTTACCCTTTTGCATTCAGACTATTTTATCAAATGTAATGCTTATTTATTCTCATTGTTTTCAAGAATCATGTATTATCTTGCAGCTTCAAGATTTTGATCATATGATTGTATATTTTTAGAATGGCACTGAAGGGTTGGTGTGATAGATGGGATCTAGCTGATTTGATTGTAAAACTGTTATGACGTGGATCCTTGTCCACTGGTATATTGTTGTCATTAAGGTGGTGAGCTGGCAGAACTGTTAGCACGCCAGGCAAAATGCTTAGCAGTATTTCGTCTGCCACTACACTCTGAGTTCAAATTCCACTGAGGTCAACTTTGCCTTTCAACCTTTCGGGGTCGATTAAATAAGTACCAGTTACGCACTGGGGTCGATATAATCGACTTAATCCGTTTGTCTGTCCTTGTTTGTTCTCTCTGTGTTTAGCCCCTTGTGGGTATTAAAGAAATAGGTATATTGTTGTCATCACTGTAATATCCTTGTCACCACTATCATGTTGTGGCAGTATTCCACATCTTTATTATCTCTGACTCGTCTATCATGCTATCACTGATAGCTCTGCAAGACAACTTTGAAACATCTACCTTGATGGTAACTTGAACTCATATATATCACATAAGTGGCACTAACTTCAACTGAGAACTCATACAACTCCACTACTACTGACCTCCTACAATGATTGACTGCCTGACTTTTTAGTGACTAACTCATACCACTTTATCACATGAGAAAGAGTGTACCATTTTCACTACAACATCAACATCTTTCCTTGTAGTCTTTTTCTTTTCTTTGGGAAGCAAGTAATTTTATTTTACTTTATTCACCCATCCTCCCTTTTTTAGCGTTTTTTTTCCAACTTAATGTTGTTTTTTCTTTTTGGTGACTATTTGTAGGAACTCTGTGTTCTTTCTTTTCCTTCCACTTGTGTGCATGGGTTCAACCACCTGTTATGGTGTTGGTATCTGGAATATGTCATACAGCCATTCCATAGGTCCTTCCAATGTCTAGTTCATTTGCTATGAATCTCTTCTTCAATTGGTTTCTGTATCTTTTTTCAATACCTTTTCTGCTTTTAATTCCATACATCATTTTCCCTATGTACTTTCTAATTTTGCCCTCTTCCCAGTACTGTTTTCCGTTTTTATACAACTTCATGTACACCTTATCACCAATTTTGAAAAATTTTGGATTGTCTTTCCAGGTACTTTTCCTTTCTTTGCTAGATAACAGTTTATCAGAAACTGATTTCACCTTCCTGGTAAACATCAATTCTGCTGGAAGGCTTCCTGCTGGTGTATTGGGGTTCAGTGTCACCCTGTATACCCTTAGGATTTGCTGCAGAACAACTTCGTCTGTGGTTTCCTTTGCTTTTCTCAAAGCTCTTTTAAAAATGTCCACAAAACATTCTGCTTGTCCATTTGATCTGGGATGGTAAGGTGCTATCATTTTGAAGGCGGTGAGCTGGCAAAAACATTAGCACGCTGGGCGAAATGCTTAGTGGAATTTCGTCTGCAGTTACGTTCTGAGTTCAAATTCCGCTGAGATCGACTTTGCCTTTAATCCTTTCAGGGTTGATAAATTAAGTACCAGTTACGCACTGGGGTTGATGTAATCGACTTAATCCCTTTGTCTGTCCTTGTTTGTCCCTTCTATGTTTAGCCCCTTGTGGGCAATAAAGAAATAAGGTGCTATCATTTTATGTTCTACTGTGAACATTACACGGAATTTTCTAAATTCACTGGGCACAAATTGTGTTCCATTAGGAGATACAATCACATATGGGATGCCAAATAAAAAAATTTATTACAATAGAACAGAGGTGGCGATGTTTAAGAACAAGGATGGGCTCGCAGTGACAAAGGGGAGCTAGAGGAGGCAACATCATCATCATCATCATCATCGTTTAGCGTCCACTTTCCATGCTGGCATGGGTTGGACAGTTTGACAGCAGCTGGTCAGACAGAAGACTACACCAAATTTCTGTGTCTGTTTTGGCATGGTTTTTACAGCTGGGTGCACCATACATGAGTTTATCTTCTGATGTATATCATGTTTTTGTGAAACACTTTATCCATCTTCCAACTCTTCCACACTGGTTTTATCTGTAAACAATCTCTGTGTTGGATTTCTTGTGTCTTGCCTTATTTTTAATATCATATCACACTCTTCTGACAGTTTCTGGAGTTATATCCTGGTTCATTTCCAGGTTTGTGAGAATTTTCGTTCTGATTTCTGCATTCTTTTTTAACAGTAAATTCCTGAGCAAAAATCAGGTACTTGAATGAGTCTAGAATTAGTTTATCCAGTTTAAATCTCTCGCATTACAGATTTTTCAGAAAATGTGTACAACAAGATGTTTGTTACTCCTCTGTCAAGTTGCTAATTTCTCCAGTGAAAAATATTTCAATGTCATCCACATAAATTGCTTATTTTCTCATGAAAAAAAATGTTTTTTTTTCAACATTATCTGCATGAATTGTTTATATCCTCATCACCACTGTGGATCCTTGTCCACTGGTATATTGTTCTCACCACTGTATATATTCTTGTCACCACTATTATGTCGTGGTGATATTCCACGTCTTCTTATCTTTGACTCATCTATTGTACTATCACTGACATCTCCACATGGAAACAACTTTGACAGTAACTCGAACTCATATATATCATGTAACTGGCACTGACTCTAATTGAGAACTCATACAATGACTCTACTACTACTACTACTACTGACCTCCTACAATGACTGATTGTCTCACTTTATAGTGACTGGTTCATACCACTTTGTCACATGGGAGAGGGTGTACCATTTTCACTACAACAAAATCAGGTAGAATATTTGGGCCGGATATAGCCTATTTAAATGCTAAAGATTTAAATAAGCAAGAAGTATGTGGTCTGGATCTGCAGCGAGTTATCTGAGGGTTAAGTGACATGAAGTGAAGACAATGTGATACAAGTCATCTTAAAGAGACAACAGAGTCAGTAACCTCTAAATAAAGGTGGCAATATATTTAAGGGGGTGAGATTAAGGTTGTCAGAAAGTTAGTTAGCATGGGTCTATCATTAATATTAAATTTTGTAAATAAAAATTTTAAAATTATGATTATTAGCAATAGCATATCATTTAAAACTAGTCTTTAAAATTAAAATGTTGCATTCTTAACAATAACATTTGCTAATTACCTTCATAACTTTATTTAACATAATTTCAGTAGAAAATATTTTCTGCCAGAATAAGAAAATAGTGCATAGGACATTATGTTTGATAGTTGTCAATTTGCTCAAATGAATGACACTTCAATAAAAACTTAGCATATCAGACACTTATCTGTTATATATATATATAAAACTCCTCTCCCCTCCTGTTGTGGCAAGGAGGTTTGCATGTTCCATAGAACCAAGAGAGCATTACCATCTGGATCTTTGCTCCTGATAGGACCAACCTAGGTGGGCTGATCTTCCAGGGAGGTTCCAGATAAATAGTGACCCATAGTGCGTTGGCTTGTTACCAAGATGGCAGCCCCATCTCATCTGACTATTCTACAGAGGACTGACAACCAGCCCAGAAGAACCCTCAATCTGTTACGACACCAACTAAAAGAAACCAGACTACCCAACATCGGAATGGACTAGAATGCAGAGGAGTTGGCACAGAACCGCTAGCAAAGATTGGATCTATGCACGACGACATTTCTGAGACCATTAATCTGGAATGACCCCAACCCCATCAATCATGAGAGCAAAGCAAGTAAACAATTATAATACAGTTCTATATTTAAGAGATGAGGAATTATGTACATTATTTACATTCGACAGATATTTGTCATCATCTTGTTTGTTGTTAACACAACAGGTGTCTTGGGGAATAACTTAGGAATGAGAACCCATGTACGCAATTTCCCCAAGACACCTGAAGAAGGCTGGAGGGTATATCAGCCGAAACGTTGTGTTAACAACAAACAAGATGAGGAAAATATCCATCGAATGTAAATAATGTAAACAATTATAATATATACTACTCAATATTTCTAAACTAAGATGCCACCTGATTCTTAGGTGTCATCCAGTTGTAGAACTCAAACCAAACTCTTAATGTTTTCTCTTGATTAATTTATAACGAAAATAATAAATACATAATAAATAAATAAAAGAAATATTTTTAATGTCTGGAATAAATTGTTTTTCTTCCAAATATCCTTTCAGATAATTAAAAGTAATTATTAGCAATACTTACATCTTCCTCTGCTACACTTCCTGGCACCACACTTATCACTAATGTTCGCCCTGAGAGATACCTGGAGGGAAATTTTTTTTTTTTAAGTATTGGTAAAAAAATTGGTAAACATAGAATAAAGAAAACACTTCATTGATTAATTAATGATGTCATTTTACATAAGATGATTAGCTTTCAAAACTATTTAGCCTCTTCTTTAGAGATGCAGCCTTATCTTTAATATTTATGGTCATATTATGTTTCTTTTAATTATCTTCAATCATCATCCAGTCATTGCCTGATGACGATTAGAGATTAAACTGATTGAAACAGTGTAAATATAAAAAAATGCTTTCATCTCTAAGTATGAGATTAACAGTTAAAAAACAATTACAATTAAATTGACAATAACTCATCTCAGACATTATATATGTTTTGTTCTATACTAAAATGAATTTGGTAAATTTGCAAATCTGTAAGACTGGTGCCACATAAAAGACACCCAATACACTCTGTAAAGTTGTTAGCATTAGAAAGGCCATCCAGCTGTAGAAACTACGCCAAAACTGAGATTGGGGCTTGGCACAGTCCTCTGCCTCATTAGCTCCTATTGAACCATCTAACCCATACCAGCATAAAAACATAGAAAATGGACATATGATGATGATGATGATGATGATGATGTAGGTTACTTGGATAATGTTTTGGAACATGAACTTCACTACAGGTAGATATCCTATGCTACTTAACATCAGTTACTTAACTCTGATACTACACTGGCCTCTGTTAACTCAGAGCTGGCTTATCTCATGTTACTTCTGTTCAGGTGCTCCCAACTCACTTGTCTGTCCATTTTTTTATCACCAATGTTGTGTCCAATCAGCCCCTCCAGCCCCACCTAAGCCTCACCCAAACTAATATGTCCTGTCCTCTCTCCAAAGAACATTTGTCCTCTCTGGAATCTCCTTGTTCGCATCTTTCTTGCAAGGTGTCAGATTGCAACAGCTTCAGCAGAACATTAAGGACATAAGAAGGCAGTGAGCTGGTAGAAACATTAGCATGCCAGACGAAATGCTTAGTGGTATTTCATCTGCCATTACGTTCTGAGTTCAAATGGAAACGTCAGAGGTGTTATTCCCTTTCTAGACACAGCAAGTAATAAATATAAAAAATGTTGCATCAAGTGTATTTTACGTAGGACCAGCACTTGCAATGGACATGCCATGGTAAATATACCAACACCTGTTGTCAAGTAGTGGCGAGGGACAAATATAAACACAAAGACACAAAACCACCCACCCGCTGCTGCCACCACCACCACCAAGTAAGTGAAGGGAAACTGCTTTGTATAATAACGTAACTCAGTATCAAGACTGTTTCAAAATATTGTAGACAGGCATAGGAGTGGCTATGTGGTAAGTAGCTTGCTTACCAACCACATGGTTCTGGATTCAGTCCCACTGCGTGGCACCTTGGGCAAGTGTCTTCTACTATAGCTTCGGGCTGACCAAAGTCTTGTGAGTGGATTTGGTAGACGGAAACTGAAAGAAACCTGTCGTATATATGTGTGTGTATATATATATATATATATATATATATATATATATATATATATATATATATATATATATATATATGTATGTGTGTTATATGTTTGTGTGTCTGTGTTTGTTACCCCAACATCGCTTGACAACTGATACTGGTGTGTTTACATCCCCGTAACTTAGTGGTTCGGCAAAAGAGACCGATAGAATAAGTACTAGGCTTACAAAGAATAAGTCCTGGGGTCGATTTGCTCGACTAAAAGGCAGTGCTCTAGCATGGCCACAGTCAAATGACTGAAACAAGTAAAAGAGTAAAAAGGGTAACGAGTATATGACTCACAGATACTAAATCTGCTATTCTGAACTCACAGCCACCACATCGTATCCTTACAGTAATAAATCTGTTAATCAGAATCACACCAAACCATTACAGTACTTGATGAAAGTAGACTTGGAATCAGTGAAACTAAAATCAAGTAACTTACTGCACAGTCATTCCGATATCATCACATGGGACAAGTTCATATTCTTTATAAACCTATAAAACCAAGAAAACAGAGATTACATCAACCTTTATACTTCATTGATTTAACTGAGAAGTAGGATTTTCTTTTTCAGTATCATATTTAAAGAAATACAATAGTAGACCTTTAATCCAATTATTTTTTCTATTTTATACTGGTTTCTGTCATTGGACTGCGGCCATACTGGGGCACTACCTTGAATGGTTTTAGTTGAAGTGACTGGCCCAAGTACTTATTTTCTAAGCCTGGCACTTATTCTATTGTTCGCTTTTGCCAACAAACTGCTAAGTTACAAGGATGTAAACAAACCAACACTAGTTGTCAAGCAGTTAGAGTAGGTACATACACTGGCACAAACACACACACACACACACACACATATGACAGGCTTCCATATGGTTTCCATCTACCAAATTCACTCACAAGCCATTTATCAGTCTGGGGCTATAGTAGAAGACACCTGCCCAAGGTGCCATGCAGTGGGACTGAACCTGAAACCAAGCTTTTAAGCCAGTGCCCAGTATAAAACCATCACTAGCTTTTGGGTACCTTCAGTGGAGTTCATACTGTCAGAAAAACATTTGGACTGCTGCAAGCACTTGCTTTGAGGATATTTCAAAGTCAGTCACTATTATCAATTAATTGCTGACTCATGGGCACAGGCACGGCTGTGTGGTAAGAAGCTTGCTTCCTAACCACATGGCTCTAGGTTCAAAGCCTTGTGAGTGGATTTGGTACACGGAAACTGTGTATATCTGTATGTATATATATATATATATATATATATATATATATACACACACATACACATACATATGTTTGTGTCTTTGTGTCTGGGTTTGACCCCCACTACCTCTTGACAACTGGTATTGGTGTTTACATTCCCATAACTTAGTGGCTCAGCAAAAAGAAACCAATAGAATATCAAGCTTAGCAAAAGATTTAAGTACTGGGGTCGATTAATTTGACTCAAAATTCTTCAAAGCAAGTGCCCCAGCATGGCCAGTCTAATGACTGATAAAAGATAATATACACGGTTTGTATTCTGTCAGAGGTGGTCTGTTTCACTCCTCTGTCTCAAATTGGTGCCCATTATGTCTAATACTAATTATTAGCACATTACTATATTGGTGTGCTGTTGCACCATAAGGTTAATTAGAAAAGAATATGTTGGTGTGTTTGTGTAGCAGTCAGCAAGCTACAACTGCATGTGGGCCAAATGTGGCTTGCAGCTTCATCTAGCCTGCCAACTTTATTGTCTATGTGACACTGCAGACAAACATTCTTTATTTCTTCTATCTTTGATTAGTGAATAATGAAATTCAGTGTTGAAAAAAATGGTGTAAAAAGTTTCATTTTTGAATGGCCACAAATGTATCAATGTCTTATATCGGTTTCAAATTTTGACACAAGGCCAGTAATTTTGGGGGAAGAAATAAGTTGATTACACCGACTTATGTAATTATTCAACTGGTACTTCTTTTATCGATCCCAGAAGGCTGAAAGGCAAAGTCAACCTCAATGGAATTTGATCTCAAATCGTAAAGACAGATGAAATGTCACTAAGCATTTTGCCCGGTAGCTTAACAATTCTGTCAGCTTGCCACTTCCTCAATGTTTTATATTAATACATAAAAGAATTGAGATCATCCTCATTTAACATCCATGTTTCATGCTGACATGGATTGGATAGCTTGCAGTATCCAGTGGATCCAAGGCCTGGCTTATGTACCAATGTCTGATTGGCATGATTTCTGTGGCTGGATGCTCTTCCTCATGCCAGTCACTTTACAGTCTATACTGAGTGCTTCTCCGAATGCATCAATTTAGGTAGTAAATATTTTCACCATTCTAAATGAATGGAACAACAAAGACTAACAGTGGCTTACATACTGCCACATCATCATTTACATGAATAATCAATTCCAAGAAAGGAGGGAGTGACAAAAAAAATGTTTACTTGTATGTTGAGGAAAGCACATAAACTAGTTGGGACCACAGTTAACCTGAACTCGCAACCATTCCTGTTCAGCCTAACTAAAAATGTTTGAACTCCTCAGTGCATGCTACATATTTAATAATGTAAAAAATCAGTATATGCCATCTTCTACCTATATACCATACACAATGCCTTACAAACTTTTTCCTTCACATAAGCAGAACGTAAAGATGGACAAAATACCACTAAGCACTATGCCCAGCATGCTAGCAATTTTGCCAGCTCACTGTCATCAATAATAATAATAATAATAATATCTAAGTATATACACTTGAACATCTTTCAGTTTTCATCTACTAAATCCACTCACAAGAACAGTCAGCCTGTGGCTATAGCAGAAGACACTTACCAAAGGTGCCACACAGTAGGACTGAACCCAAAACTTCATAACCACACAGCCATGCCTGCATATTCTTTTATTTGTTTCAAGCATTTGACTGTAGCCATGCTGGAGCACTGCCTTTAGTCGAGCAAATCGACCGCAGGACTTATTCTTTGTAAGCCTAGTACATATTCTATCGGTCTCTCTTACCGAACCACTAAGTGACGGGGATGTAAACACATCAGCATCAGTTGTCAAACGATGTTGGGGGGACAAACACAGACACACAAACATATACACACACACACATATATATATATATATATATATATATACAACAGGCTTCTTTCAGTTTCCGTCTACCAAATCCACTCACAAGGCTTTCTACCTATATGCCATACACAATGCCTTACAAACTTCTTCATTCCCATAAGCAGAACATAAAGATGGACGAAATACCACTAAGCACTATGCCCAGCATGCTAGCAATTCTGCCAGCTCTCTGTCATCGATAATAATAATAATAATATATAAGTATATATACATGAACATCTTTCAGTTTTCATCTACTAAATCCAGTCACAAGAACGGGCAGCCTGTGGCTATAGTAGGAGACACTTGCCCAAGGTGCCACACAGTGGGACTGAACCTGGGACCATGTGGTTGGTAAGCAAGCTACTTACCACATAGTCACTCCTGTGCCTCATATGACTATGATTTAGTTATTAAAATCCTGCTCCTTCAACCAGCTGAATTCTGATAAACAATCCTTATGTAAATATCTAAATTTCCAGTTTTATTCAGCCTCTGACAACATTCAGTAAAAATACTACAGAAACAAAGATTAGTTTTAGAATATAGAGTTTAAACTTACAGGGAGATTCCATGTTTCATCTAGAAAGCTGGCATTCTGGAAAACAAAATATTTTTTTAAAAGTAAAGAGTAACAAACATAAAAAATACAAATCTTAATATAGAAATATCAGAAATATTTCTTTGGAGATTGATCAAAATAATGCTTGTAATGTCTGTGTCTTCACAGACAGCAATCATCCACTCAGCTAATGTGCAACCTCAATTTCGATGGTATTATGGCATTAATCTGATCAGAGACAAATCTTTTCTAGTATAAAATGCTAGACTATCACAAGTAAGTTCCTATACATAAAGGAGATTGAACTCAGAACTTACATCCATCATTTGTCTCTTGAGTCAACAAGGGACCCAGAAACAAATGTAACCATATGAATGAGACTTTTGTCTACAATCAGCAAACACACACACACACACACACACACACACACACACACAGAGTAACTGTTCCATCTCCCCAGAGGGTTGCCATTTCTTTGTGCTTCCTCATTGTCCAGCCATGACCTCTGAGATGACTTTAATCCCACTGCAACGCTTAGTGCATCTTTTCTAGCATTGTTTCAGGAATTTGGGAAGGCAGCACTCTCCTTAAAAAGGGCTGTTCAGTTACAAAAATCTCCACTGGAGTTGGTCCCCATCACAAAGAGCTACAGCAACGATGTTAGGATAAGACTGTTGCTGCCTATGTGCTTGTAATTCTGTGTGCTCGTCGCCATAGGACTATCAGTAGATGGAATGGTAAATGAAGTCATCATAGAGAGATATCTGTACTTAGATTATAGTAATACATGCTTGTACAACATGAGTACCACTCTCTAAGTCTCTACTATTAGTACCTAGTGAGAAGCTAAAGTGAGATGACCAGTAATCACATGAAATCATAGGTTTTTTTCATCAGACAGACTGTTCCTCTCCTGGAAGGATGTTGTGACAAAAGCTGGTGGTCACTCATTCCTGGTGTTTTTATGTGATATGTTAGTTTATCCACAGCTGGGACTCTGACATGTGCTACTACTCAAGCTCAGAGCAAACCTGGGAACAAGAGGTGATTCCATGTTCCTCAAAACCCTGGGACTACTGAACTAGGTCTCTAATACCAGATGCAGTTTAAAGTCATATCCAGAATTTTATATATATATATATATATATAGTGACAGTGCATGGCTTAGTGGTTAAGGTATTCAGCTCACAATCATAAAGTCATGAGTTCAATTCCTGGTGAACGTTGTGTCCTTGAGCAAGGCACTTTATTTCATATTGTCCCAATCCACTCAGCTGGCAAAAATGAGTAGTACCTTTATTTCAAAGGTCAGCCTTGTCCCATTCCGTGTCATGCAACTGCCCTGAGAACTACATTAAAGGTATGCATGTATGTAGAGTGCTCAACCACTTGCATGTTAATTTCATGAGAAGGCTATTCTGTTGATTGGATCAACTGGTACTCTTGTCATCATAACCAAGTTATACACATTATATATATATATAAACAATTAAATTAAATAAATTAAATAAACAATAAATATATATAAACAATTAAATTAAATAAATTAAATAAACAATAAATATATATAAACAATTAATTAAATATATATATATATATATATATATATATATATATATATATATAAACAATAAATTAAATTGACAAGCCAATAATTTATTTACATAATAACATGATATACTATGAATCTAATATAATATTCATAGTATATTATAATATAAATAAATTATTGGGTTGTCAATTGTATCTCTCCATATAATTTATCTCTTACTAGCAGAATTGCCCGGCGTTGCTCGGGGCTGAATTGCTTGAAAGTACTGTTAATGATTGCACTGAATTATGATGATTATTCAGGCAAATATTGAAATAAGCTTACGGTGGGAGATAAGGACTTAACGCCAAACGTGTGCCATTGCATTGTTTTGGGGGAACCAAATTTCTGATGAGCATTATAGGGGCACTAACTTTAAGTTTGAGAAAGTGTGGTGGTAGTCCGGGGTGCTCAAAGGAATTGAGTACCTCTATTGGATAGTTGATGACGTCCTCTGGGTCAGGAGTTGTATCGATAGACTGATATACATCGACTTCCCCAGGAATGAGTTTTAGCATTTCATCATTAATATGGTGAACAGTTTTATTCCTCGGGGCCAGTATAGCCTTTTTGCCAATCCAATCCATATTCTGATAATTAGCTTGTAAATCTGGGAACACTGCATCTCTGAGATCAGAAGGCGTCTTAACAATGGTACAAATGGAATCGATGGCATTTCATCCCCTGGTATTTTGCCTTCGCCAAGTGCAAGGAGGGTGTGAGGAAATGCTGGTGATGTGATATTACGTCGCATATGAGCACGCATATTGGTGTGAAGTTTGAGAGTTACTTCCGTTTATTTAAAAAAATATGCATTAAAATGGAAAAAAATGATGGTAAATTATTTGTAAAATCATAGACTCATCGTAGACGCGCGCTAATACCCAGAAGGGCTCGATATGAATCACGACTATAAGATACCCGGTTTTGGTTAAACTGCATCGCAAAATGTGGGAGTAGTTAGGAATCTAAATCGGAGTAGACAGACACACAACCTTTCTTTTATATATAAATACATACATACACACACACATATACACACACACACCCACATACATGCATACATACATATACACATAAACCGAGTAAAAAATTTCAGTTATCTCTCTCTTTCACACATTACTCTCTCTGTCTCTTCACACACACTAACAGAAGCACTTCACTTACACAACATACTGTCTGTCTCCCACACTCCATCAAACACACACACACACACACATGTACATCAATGAGTCCCATGCACGGTAACTTCAAAGGAACTTCCCTCGTCATACAATCGCTTTCTCTTAGTCTCTTTCGCTCTCATTACTTATGTAAAAAAATAAAAGTTTTTTCTATGTGTGTAAAGAGGAAGTGGGAGGCAGAGTGAAAGAATCACTCACTACAGTAAGTCAATTACTTTCATTTTATTCCTTGCCCACTGTGTGTGTGCGTTTGCGTGTGGTGTAAACCAGACTAAGAAAAGCATTTGACACACACACCAGAATGTGAGTTTTCTGTAAATTTTGCTTAATTGGAGTTTAAATTTTAAAAACTGGACCTGGCATGACGCGATGCATTGTACTCTTAAAAATGGTAGGTAAATTGTAATTGAAGAAATCCTATATTGTAGATTTGTATAACTCCCAAAGGGAGGCAGATAAAATCTGCCTTTTATAATAAGAGATTATAAAAGGCAGATTTTATCTGCCTCCCTTTGGGAGTTATACAAATCTACAATATAGGATTTCTTCAATTACAATTTACCTAGCAGTTTTAAGAGTACAATGCATCGCGTCATGCCAGGTCCAGTTTTTAAAATTTAAACTCCAATTAAGCAAAATTTACAGAAAACTCACATTCTGGTGTGTGTGTCAAATGCTTTTCTTAGTCTGGTTTACACCACACGCAAACGCACACACACAGTGGGCAACGAATAAAATGAAAGTAATTGACTTACTGTAGTGAGTGATTCTTTCACTCTGCTTCCCACTTCCTCTTTCCACACATACACACGCAAATATATAAATAAAATTGTAAGCTAACGTGCGTGTGTGTGAGTGGGTGTGTGTGGGTGTGCGCGTGTGTGTGTGTGTGTGTGAGGGTGCGTGTGTGTGTGTGTGTGTGCGTGTGCGTGAGTGTGTGATAGGAAAGTTTTTTACGACGAATATAACACCTATATCCAAGTAGCAGAAAGATAAGACAGTAAGGTGTGATTTGAGGGAGATTTGGCTGCTATTTCTACCATGTCTAGCTGCCATGTAGGGGTCTCCCTCATAGGCTCATACATACATATATATACATAGATAAGACAGTAAGGTGTGATTTGGGGGAAATTTGGCTGCTATTTCTACCAGGTCTAGCTACCATGTAGAGGTCCCCCTCATTGGCTCATATATATATACATACATAAGACAGTAAGGTGTGATTTGAGGGAGATTTGGCTGCTGTTTCTACCAGGTCTGTTAGGCCTTCTCATGTAAACTCAAGCTTTCTCATGCCTTGACCAAAGCAGAGAATGTATTCTTTTATTCTTCTGCTTTTTCCAGCCATTGGTCTGTGGCCATGCTGGGGCAATGCCTTGAAGAATTGTAGTTTAATGAATCAACTCCACTTTTATTTTTGTAAGCATTGTACTTATTCTATCTGTTTCCTTTGTCAAACCACTAGGTGACAGGGATGTAAACAAACCAACATTCGTTGTCAAGCAGTGGTGGAGGACAATCACAAGCACAGACACGCACACACACACACATACATGCATACACATATACACACATACATACATACATATATATATATGTGTGTATATATATATTGCAGCGTGGAAGGTGTTTGTAAGCCATTTAAGAAACACACAAAAACCGTTACATTCACTTCAACATTTAAATTTAATTTGCCAAAATATTTTCATCGCTTTGAGACCGCGACCTGTTCACTGACAAAAATATCGTGCTAACAGGTCGCGGTCTCAAAGCGATGAAAATATTTTGACAAATAAATTTAAATGTTGAAGTGAATCTAACGGTTTTTGTGTGTTTCTTAAATGGCTTATAAACACCTTCAACGCTGCAACTGTTTTCGTTCCAGCACACGATCTCAGATCAAGTCACTTGCTATGCAAGTACATCTCTGTAACTATATATATATTTATATATATATATATATATAGAAATTCGGGGTGAGTACTTGATAATTATAAGCACCTGTGTATACCGTTTGGTGGTGTAGGTGGTGGAGTAAATTGATCAAAATAAAATAAAAACATGATGCAAAGGATTCAGCGGTACATATGTTTCGGGCCTTTATTAGACAGATTTATAACAATGCATAATGTATGTCTGTGGCCTTCTTCAGCCGCGCACAACAGCTTCCACAAGGACATGTGTTACATCAAAAATTCTTGGTTGGGGATGCAAATCTTCTCATTCACGTACGACATAATGCGGCAGCAGCTGCTGCCGCATTATGTTGTACGTGAATGAGAGGATTTGCATCCCCAACCAAGAATTTTTGATGTAACACATGTCCTTGTGGAAGCTGTTGTGCGCGGCTGAAGAAGGCCACAGACATACATTATGCATTGTTATAAATCTGTCTAATAAAGGCCCGAAACATATGTACCGCTGAATCCTTCGCATCATGTTTTTATTTTATTTTGATCAATTTATATATATATATATATGTATATTGGTAAAAACAGTAAGATAACAAAAGAAAGAAAGAGACCTCAATATTATGTAAATAGAGGAAATCTTTATATATAAAAGTGAGGTTGTGTGTCTGTCTCCTACGATTTAGATTCCTAACTCCTCCCACATTTTGCGGTGCAGTTTAACCAAAACCGGGTATCTTATAGTCGTGATTCATATCGAGACCGTCTGGGTATTAGCGCGCGTCTACGATGAGTCTACGATTTAAAAAAAAATTTACCATCAATTTTTCCCATTTTTAATCCATTTTTGACATATATAAGGGAAGTAACTCTCTAAAATTTATTATTAAATCTCAGAACGTAAAAAGCTACAGTAACACCCCTCCCCCTTTGTGGTTAGCCATATTGAGATGGCTATTATACTTTACATCTCTAAAAATGCTTATATAATTATTTCCCTTACAAACCCGAGCAACGCCGGGCGATACTGCTAGTTGTTTATAATTTGAATTATACTCATATTCATGTGGTATTCAACTGATGTACCAGTGAATTGGATGCCTTACACACCCCTTTGAAGGTATTTTTTCCTTAGTTTGTTATATATATATATATATATATATATATATATATATATATATATATATGCTTCCGTGCCAGTGGCACTTAAAAGGCACCATTCAAGCATGATTGTTACCAATGTCGCCTTAAAGAGCACCATCCAAGTGTGATCGTTGCCAGAGCGGCTATCTGACCTCCGTGCCGGTGGCACGTAAAAGACACCATTCGAGCGTGATCATTACTAGCATCACCTTACTGGCACCTGTGCCTGTGGTATGTGTAAAAGATTCGAGCGAGGTCGTTGCCAGTACCGCCTGACTGGCACGTAAAAGCACCTACTACACTCTCAGAGTGGTTGGCGTTAGGAAGGGCATCCAGTTGTAGAAACTCTGCCAGATCAAGATTGAAGCCTGGTGCAGCCATCTGGTTCGCCAGCCCTCAGTCATTCGTCCAGCCCATGCTAGCATGGAAAGCGGACGTTAAACAATGATGATGATGATGATTTATATATATTACAACAAAAATTCAAATTTAATAATTACTGCTCTATTCTTTAGAGTATGCTTCTTTTTGTGACTGAGCATCTTTCAGGTTCTGTCAACCAAACCCACTCACAAGGCTTAGGACAGCCCGAGACTATTGAAGAAAACTTTCCTGGAACAACATGGCTGGAAAGTGTACTTTTAAACCACACAGTCATACCTGTACCTATACCTCATTTAAAGATTATTCATAGAAGAAAAAGACAGAAAGAAGAAACTTTCCAACGTAGAAGAAACAATAGTATAAAACTAATTTGAAACCAAACTTGAATACTAAAAAACACTAACAAAGGTTATAATCAGTATTTTTCAATATTTCAAGAGAATCTTCCACTTATCCATTCCTTCCCCAGAGAAGAAAACAGAAACGGATCTTTTCGGTTTGAACGGCAGTTTTTTCTAGCAGTGTCATATGAAATTGTCACCCATAATTATGACCCTAGTATCGATCTATTGCATTTCAATCTGTTTTAGGATTAGGGTTAGTTAGGGTTAGGATTAGTTAGGGTTAGGGTTGGGGGGAGGGTATTTTTTTTCTTCACAAATGTAAATAAACCCAATCTGTTTCTTAAACGAGGGACATATTCATATGGCACAGAATGTTTTCTACCTCAATACACGTCATTGATTGGTTGAAATTGCAGAGATTGAATAAAAAAAAACAACTAATATCTTACAAACTATAGAACTTTCTCAATAAAGCCAAGAGGAAAAAGATGTTTTATAAACACATTCTACCAGTATACGAAGTTTAAAATTTTTTAGTTACCTAGAAATTATGTTAAAAACTGCTGTTCAAACCGAAAAGATCCACAGAAACTAAAAGTCAAATAGATCTTCATAGTATTTATTATGCAGGGACAGATAACTTCTATTGCTGGCAGCATTTGAAAATAAGTTAAAGATTATGCATAAACTACTAATTCACCTTATACAAGACAACCACAAGGAAAAGAAATGAAAGAGGAGCCAACAACCAAATCCAGATCAAATATAGAATAATACAATGCAAAACACAACACTGGAAAAAAATTCTTTAAAGAGAATTGGAGACTAAACTAACATTGGGGGAAAAAAATGGAAAAGATTATTTTTAATATATTGAGGTAAATCTGGCCACCCCTGTTAACAGGGACAAAACTCAGATTTAAAACACTTGATAATGATGATGATGATGATGATGGAGGGAGGATGCATGGAAAGTGTAATTGCTAGAGTAAGAATAGGATAGAGAAAATTCAGAGAGCTTTTACCTTTGTTGGCAACCAAAGGTCTCTCTCACTGAGTAAAAGGAAGATTGTATGATGCATGTATACAGACAACAATACTACATGGTAGTGAAATGTGAAACCTGAATGCAGAGGGCATGCAAAGGCAAGAGAGGAATGAAGCTAGTATGCTCCACTGGATGTACAATGTAAGTGTACATGTGTAACAGGGTGCTAATATATTGAGAGAAAAGTTAGGCATAAGAAGAATTAGATGCAGTGTGCAAGATAGAAAACTGTACTGGTTTGGTCATGTGATGTGGATGGATGTAGACAACTACATAAAGAAGTGCTGATCACTTAAAATGGATGGAACTAGTGGAAGATGGAGATCCAGGAAGACATGGGACAAAGTACTGAAGGTCAATTTCAGGACACTGAGCCTTACAAAGGAGATGACAAAGGACCGAGATATTTGGCACTTTGCAGTACTTAAGGACTACCCACAACAGCAGAATTATCAATGGTTCCCTCCCACCTGAAGAGGTTTTTGCCTTGCAAGAGCCCTTGTGCCAGTCCACATAAAAAGCACCCATGCTGGTCCACATAAAAAGCAACTCTGCCAGACCATGTAAAAATACTTGTATTGGTCCACATAACAAGCACCCAGAACACTCTGTAAAATGGTTGGCATTAGGAAGGGCATCCAGCCATAGAAACAAAGCCGAATCAGGCTGGGACCTGGTACAGCTCTCCAGCTTGCCAGCTCAGGTGAAACCATCCAACCCATGCCAACATGAAAAACATGTTAATTGATGATGATGATGATTTATGAATTTTTTAATCCACTTTATGTTTTTCCATGCTTGCATGGGTTGGGACTTGGGACAAATATACCATTAAGACATTATATTACAGCTGAATGCCTTTCCTGATGCTGACCCTTACCTGTTTTTTTCAAGTAAGGGATCTCTTATTCCACATGGCTTCAGAGGCACAAAGTGACTGAGTGGTTTGCTGACAGGAGAAGCTGACATCAAAAACATCTGCTGCACTTTGCTACAGGCAATTTCAAGATCTACACACACACACACACACACACACACACACACAAATGGTCTTCTTACAATCTTTATCTACCAAATCCACTCACAAGACCAATGATTGTAGCAGACCAATGATTGTAGCAGATGACATTTGCCCCATGTGCCATGCAGTGGAACTGATCCCTAAACAATGCAGATTGGAGGAAAACTTCTCAACCACACAACTATGCCTGTGCTTATTGTATGTGTGAGTCTGTATGCGTGTGTGTGTGTGTGTGTTTCATCATCATCATTTAACAATACTATGCTGGTATGGGTTGGATGATCTGACAGGGGCTGGCAAGCTGAGTACTCCAATGCCTGCTTTGACAAGGTCTCTACAGCTGGATGCCCTTCCTAATACCAACCAATATACAGAATGCACTAGGTGCTTTTTTTGTGTTAATAGCATTGGTGAGATTACTAAGTAACTCACAAGACAAGACCTCCTCAACTAGCAGCAGGGTAGTACTATTGAAGGAAGAGGCTTTATCCCAAGTGATGAGATTTTAAAGTATAATAGGAGTATAGGAACAGGTGTCTTTATGTAGGGGAGATACATGGCCACCCTATTTGGAAGAGCAAGAGAATGATTGTAAAGATATGTCATGGTATATCTTTATCTTTGAGTTTCAAGAAGATAAATAAAGAGAAGTGGTATGGGTAAGTAAGTAAGTTCATAGAAGTGTGAGAGGAAAGTGGCAGAGGGAGATGCAGTGAGTGGTGAACATTGGTGGAGGCAATGTCAATCATGAATGCATGTGGAAGGTGAGGGAAGTAGGTTTAGCAGCAAATAATATTTAAGCAGTGCCATTGCTTACATCTGCTATAGAAACATGTTCAGCCATTTAGTGGTTTGTCATTTGAAAGAACAGGAGTGCAAGTACCTTATTTGGAAAAAGTAATGGTTGGTGACAGGAAGAGCATCAAGCTGTAGAACAATGCAAGAAACCTCATCTAACTTATACCTATTTCTTTACTATCCACAAGGGGCTAAACACAGAGAGGACAAACAAGGACAGACAAATGGATTAAGTCAATTACATCGACCCCAGTGCATAATTTATCGACCAGTACTTAATTTATCAACCCCAAAAGGATGAAAGGCAAAGTCGACCTCGGCGGAATTTGAACTCAGAACGTAATGGCAGAAGAAATACGGCTATGCATTTTGCCCGGCATGCTAACGTTTCTGCCAGCTCGTCTACCTTATACCATCGTGGAAAAATTTAGCACAAAGATGATGATGATGATTATCATGAGGATTTTTAATGTACTAATATCACCCAAAGACCCCGACAGTAGAACAAACGGATGATAACTACAACAGATCTCAACACCTGAACCAGCAGATGAAGAGGGCTATGCATGACAGACATGCTACAGAAGATGCCACTCAAAATTATAACCAGGCCAGTGGCAGTTCATTGCAGTTTCATAACTGGATCCTGCGTGTCTCATTCTATATATACCGCAGAGAAAGGTCATGTAATTAAGTGTGTGGGTCACTTCCTAGCAAGTTGAGGTCCACCAAAAACAAATCCACTTTCTTCTACATTGGTTGTCTTTTACTTCCAACCAATATTACAGTGAGATTTCACTCACATCAACATTCCAAAAGACTTTATCATAAAATATAAATTCTTACCTTTAAATTTAGTAGAAATTTGATTTCTGTTATTTCAAACAATAGTGAGATGAATATTTCTGAACAGAAAAAATAAAGAAAAAAAAAAATCTATAACATTCATGATATAAGGTCCTGAAAGTCTTCTGAAGCAATCACATTTCATTACATTCACTTTTGTTTCATTATTCTTTCACTCTTTTATCTGTTTCAGTAAATGGAACTCATTCATATCTTATTTCTTTATTGTCCACAAGGGGCTAAACATAAAGGGGGCAAATAAGGACAGACAGTGCATAACTGGTACTTAATTTATCGATCCTGAAAGGATGAAAGGTAGAGTCAACCTCGGCAGAACTTGAACTCAGAACAGATGAAATACCTATTTCTTTACTACCCACAAGGGGCTAAACACAGGGAGGACAAACAAGGACAGACAAACGGATTAAGTCGATTATATCGACCCCAGTGCGTAACTGGTACTTAATTTATCGACCTCCAAAAGGATGAAATCAAAGTCGACCTCAGCGGAATTTGAACTCAGAACATAACGGCAGACGAAATACCTATTTCTTTACTACCCACAAGGGGCTAAACACAGAGAGGACAAACAAGGACAGACAAACGGATTAAGTCGATTATATCGACCCCAGCGCGTAACTGGTACTTAATTTATCGACCCCCAAAAGGATGATATCAAAGTCGACCTCGGCGGAATTTGAACTCAGAACATAACGGCAGACGAAATACCGTTAAGCATTTCGCCCGACATGCTAACGCTTCTGCCAGATCGCCACCTTATACTCATTCATATCTGCAGTCAAATGACTGACATGCCTTAAAGAAATTTTACTCTTTAACTTGTTTTGGTCATTGGTCTGTGGCTATGCTGGAGCACCAACTTGTATGGGTAGTTGAACAAATCAACCCAAAATATTTTTGGTTGATAATATTTACTCCTTAACTCTTTTACTTGTTTCAGTCATTTGACTGTGACCATGCGGGAGCACCACCTTTAGTCAAGCAAATCGACCCAAGAACTTATTCTTTGTAAGCCTAGTAATTATTCTATCAGTCTCTTTGGCCGAACCGCTAAGTTACAGGGACATAACACACCAGCATTGGTTGTCAAACACAGACACACACACACATACATATATATACAACGGGCTTCTTTCAGTTTCCATCTACCAAATTTACTCACAAGGCTTTGGTCAGTCCGAGGCTATAGTAGAAGGCACTTGCCCAAGGTGCCATGCAGTGGGACTGAACCCAGAACCATGTGGTTGGAAAGCAAGCTACTTACCACACAGCCACTCCTACACTTATAAATTACCTCGTAATTTATTTTTAATTCTAGGATTTATCTCTTAATGTTCTCTATTTGTCATGCTGCTACGACAGCAATTTTTTTAAATGGTGTTAACATGAGACAGATATGCAAATCACCTGTACACACACACATTGGGCTTCCACTTACTTTCACAATCACTTGATATTGGTGTGATTAAGGATAGAATAGAAGACATGACCAAGATGCTATTCAGTGAGGTCGATGTCTAATTATAATCAAATAGGTTATGGAATCTACTAAGCTGACTGACCCTAGATTGTTACACAACAAATATGTTTAAGTACAGAGAGCTTTGAAAATACTGAACTGGTGTGTGTAGATCACTGACTTCACAAATAATATTTCAGCTGAAACCATTCGGACATCCAGCAGCTAAAACACATCGATTACACTGTGTAATTTTTTTTTCTTTGTCTTTGGTTAATTAATTGTTGTTTCCTATTTGCTTCTGTCTACAAATCAAAGGAAATGACAACTATTCCCCTTCAAACTTTGCTTTTGCGACCTGGACATCAACGTTCTGAACCTAAGCCATTTTCCATTACATTTCAGACATATTCAGTGCTGAGTTGCTGAAGCAGAAATATTGTTATAGCAAATATTCTGATCAATACCACAGATTTGCTAGTCAGTTGCTTGATCTTAACCACGTGAACATGACCCTTTGTAGCTGACAATATGTGCGTCTCTGACCATGAGCAGTGGGGGAGCATCATAACCATGTGTTGAGAGGGATTCTTTAAGATTTGAATAAATGTAAGAAAAGTAAAGTTTAAAGAAATATTAGCCACTTTTCATACTTTCTAGGAATAAGCAAATAGGAAATAACAGCTACTACACAAAGACAAAAATTGTGTTATACAGTGTTATATATCTTCAATATATTAAAAAATTTAGTTTCTGTCTAGACTTCCACCCATATTTACAGCTCATGAGCATAAGTGAACTGACATCCTTTTCATATAAAAGGGTGAGCCACAGAGTAATGCAAAAAAAATTGCATTACTTTCGGACTCATCCTCATACATTCATACTTATGCACAAACACACACTTAGGTGTTTACATACATAAGTAGCGTACATACTTTAACCTCTCAAAAATCTCACATAAAACCACCTTCTTTTTTCCTATACTCCCACTCAGTCAAGATTAATTTGAGTGTCATACAAAAAGCACCCAGTACACACTCGAAAGTGGTTTACATTAATAAGAGAACAAAGTTGTAGAAACCATACAAACAAGGTTCTCTGACTTATTTGAATCCTGGTGAACTTCCCAGCCTATGCCAGTATGGTAGGTAGATATGAAGTGTTGATGATGAACACATACACAGATGTATATGTAACAAGTTATATGTATATATATACATATAATGATAAACATTATACAATATACATACCTGAGAGTATTTCATTGCCAAGAATAGAGTATTCTGAATCATACCATATCTGAAAATATTATGATTATTTTTCAGTTCAGCAGAATTATATTATCAAAAAGAATCAATTATAAAATAATTAAATAAATATTCAGTATTGTTTTCTTCATTGATTTGAACATTCATTTTCAATGCTAACATGGGTTACACAAGTATGCAATATATATCTAGTGTTTCTCCAAGTACCTTCTCAATTCCATGCTATTTTTTATCTTTATGTATTGCAGGGCCCAACATTTTTGTTATCACTTTTGAGAGCCAAAATTCTTGTCATCAATTTCTATGTTATTTCTAAAATTCTTGTCAAAATCATCGGTGAAGGCCAACATTTTTCTTTCCATTATTATAATCGTTGTCATCTTCATCTGTAAGGCCCAGCATTTATGTCATCATTATCATATGAGGCCAAACATTTTGTCATCATTTCTGATGTTCAGCATTCTTGCCATCAACTGTTAGGCCAAATATTATAGTCATCACCTCAGTCTGAAAAATTTTATCAATTTAGTTAATCTAAGTGTTCCATGTAACATGAAAGCTTAAAAGAAAAAAATTCAGAACGGGAAAAAAATAGTTAAGTTAAAATAAAATAAAATAGATGAGGAAAATACTTCTTACATCAGTTAGACGTTGGTCTTTTCTCAAAAGTTCCACAGCCACACTCAATACTTTCTTCACCAGTGCACAACGGATGAATAATCGACCTTTGCCTTGAAGGGTACATACCTGAAAATGAAGAACAACAGCTGTTGTTTAGCAGATCAAAGACGTTCCAGAAGTGACTATCCCAACATTTGTTTTTATACAGACATTGTGTATCAAAGACTACATTATCAAATTAGTTCTTTTTTTTCTTTTTTTTTTCTAAACAAGCATCTTTTTATATTTTCTTGTTTCAATCATTTGACTGTGACCATGCTGGGGCACCAATTTGAAGGGTTTTAGTCAAACAACTCAACCCCAAGACTTATTTTTGTTTAATCTAGTACTTTCTATCAGTCTCTTTTTGCCAAACTGCTCAGTTACAGGGATATAAGCACACCAAGACCAGTTGTGAAGCTGTAGTGAGGAACAAACACAGACACAAAGATACACACATACACATATACACACACACACACGTGTGTGTATGTATGTATGTATGTATGTACGTATGTATGTATGCATGAATGTATGTATGTATATCTACAATAGGCTTCTTTCAGTTTCCGTCTACCAAATCCACTCACAAGGCTTTGGTCAACCTAAGGCTATAGTAAAAGACATTTGCCCAACGTGCCACACAGTGGAACTGAACTCTATGTTGTTGAGAAGCAAGCTTCACTGTATCTAGCAGATCAAATATTCTAAATTTTTCAACTAGCCTTCATATAAAAGACAAGTTATAGATGAAGTGCAACAAAACACACACACACACAAGAAAACACGTAATAAATGGCCCACAAGCACTCATGCTAACTGAGTCCTCAACTTCCATTTGCCAAAAGGTTTGCAGGGCACCAGCAGACCTCAAGAGGCACATTTTTGTCCAGAGAACATGATTAACACTTTATTTTACTGAACTCTCATTTGTTATTCACAACGGGAGAATCCATCATATACATATGTTCTCTTCAAGTTTGAACTGTGACACTCAAGCCAGAAGTTAATGTAAGACCATTTACTTCAACCAAAAACCATCAAACCCATGCTTGCAGAGAAATATAAAACAATAATTAAAAAGAAGCAAGAAACAAACAAGAGTGTTAAAATATATTCACCTTCTTGGATTCATTTACTATGTTGGTGACCATAACAAAGATTGGGTTAACTCTGTAAGATTACATGCAACAGGTTAGTAAAATATAATCTAACATATAACAATATTATTGTAGAATACAAGGCAAGGCTCTCACTTTTTGAGGAGAGGGGGCTGTGCTTCAAAATAACAGTTTTGCTTAAGGTCAAGTCTTTGTAAAAGAGGAAAAACCAATAAATAAATTTCAGGTAATTATATCTCAAATTGTGCAAGGACTTACACATTTATTAATACATTTCATTAGATTTGAACACAAATATGTTAATCGCTGTTGTCATGGTCACAAGAAAACAACTCCAATATGATGATTATGTATTCATAACATGCTTGATTCAATAGAGCAAGGGATTCTGTGATACCGGTATTTTGACATGATGTGAACTAAACGGCCTTGTTTATAATTTCAACTAACAAACCATTTGTTGATCCTTACTGATCCCTGCCAACCAATAATAAATTGTTATTTACTCAGTACATTTGAATCTGCTGGAATGTATTAAGAATAAATGCTGTTCACCATTGAAATAATGATTTATTTTATCAAATTACAATAAAAGCTTGCAAGGGATTAATTAATGATTTTATAAGTCGCCTTACTGGCACTTGTGCTGGTGGTATGTGAAAAAACATTCGAATGAGGTCGTTGCCGGTGCTGCTGGACTGGCTCCTGTGCAGGTGGCACATAAAAAGCACCATTTGAGTGTCACCGCTGCCAGTACCGCCTGACTGGCCCTCGTGCCGGTGGCACATAAAAGCACCCACTACACTCTCAGAGTGATTAGCATTAGGAAGGGCATCCAGCTGTAGAAACTCTGCCAGATCAGATTGGAGTCTGGTGCAGCCATCTGGTTTGCCTCAGTATTTGATGCTGGTGAGAAAATAATTACTTCAAAATGTATGCATCCATTGCTCTGGATAAAGGGCACACTGAACTGACCTGGTGACTTTTTGTCAAAAGTGAAAATATTTCTCCATGATGAAATGTAGTAAGTGATTTTTCCATGGGTTTGAATATGTCTCCGACATATTTGGTCCAACCCATGCCAGCATGGAAGGCAGACATTAAATGATGATTATGATGATATTGGGATTGGTAACAAGTTTATATTTAAAAGAGCAGAATGTTGAGTGACATGATTTTAAAATACTGTAAAGTATTCAAAGCACTCCAACAGCAAAATATGTATTTTACAAGATTGATTTTTAACATACCATAAATCCTCGAGTATAGTCCGCCCTTGAGTATAATACGCTGGGGATTTTTAGGGGGCTGTACCTCTGAAAAACCTAAACTTTGTGTATAATACGCACCCCTTCTCTAACTTGAGTCAAGGAGGTCTATATAATGTCCTTGGTTTGTAAAACTGTATATGGTAATGTCCTTTATTATTATTGTATATATAACATAATGCAAATGTGTAGCTTTTTTGTGCATTTTGTTTGCAGAAAATAAAGAAATAACAGTAATAACGTTTAATAAATGTTGCTTACTACAAGTTATGGATGATTCTTTTATGATTTCATTGCTTTGAGGTTTAGCTTAAGGTATTTTCGCGCCCAACATCACAAAATGCATCTGAATAAACATTACCGGGCAGCAAATAGAGACTCGGACATTGCTTAGAAAATAATTTTCATTTTTAACCTCGTGTATAATATGCATTAGGGATTTTGACCTTTAAATTTTGGGAAAAAAATGCAGATTATACTCGAGGATTTACGGTAGGTACAAAGCCATAAATCATCAGGAGATGTAACAGTTGATTGTATCAGCCCCAGCAGTTGTCAAGTGTTGTATTTTATCAATTTCTAGAATGAGAGAAAGATGAAGTTGACCACAGAAAAGTCTGGATTCTGAAAGCAAAGAGCTGAAACTAAATACTGCACAACATTTTGTTTGAAGTGCTGCTGTTTCTACTAATCTGCATTCATTTGTTCAGTTTATGCAAGTACCTTATTATCTTTCTGCTATAGCAAGACACCGGTGCTCTTCCCTCTGTCATATTTTAGCCTCTCAACACCAGGCAAAAAGCCACATCTCCCTCAAAAATATGCCTTCCACTTGGTTGAAGGAGTCTTTTACCTTTTCTTCTCTCATGCAGCAAGGCAACTGCTGACCTAACTAGTGCTGAAAGCATGACAAAAGCACCCAAAACACACTGTAAAGTGGTTGGTGTTTGGAAGGGCATTAAGCCATAGAAACTATACCAAATTCTGCAAAAGGCAGCGAGCTGGCAGAAACGTTAGCATGCTGGACAAAACATTTAGTGGTATTTTTCGTCTGCCATTGCATTCTGAGTTCAAATTCCACCGAGGTTGACTTTGCCTTTCATCCTTTCTGGGTTGATAAATTAAGTACTAGTTACGCACTGGGGTCGATGTAATTGACTTAATGTCCCCTCTATGTTTAGCCCCTTGTGGGCAATAAAGAAATAAGAAACTATACAAAACTGACACTAGAGCTTAATGCAATCCTCTGACTCATCAGATCATGTCAAACTATCCAACTCATACCAGCATGGGAAACAAATAACAAATGTTAAACGATGATGATGCTGTCCAATTTATCATATAACTATAGCTAAGATAAATACATATTGAGATACTCTTTCACATTATGTATTTCCCAATATTGTTTCTAATTTGAGCACAAGGCCAGCAGTTTTGATGGGAGACAGATGACTATATTAACTCCAGTACATAACATGTACTTTATTTCATCAACCCTGAAAAGTGAAGTTGACCTTGGCAGGGTTTGAAACCAAGGCATAAAGAGCCATAACTAAATACCACAAAGCATTTTGTCCAGTGCTCCAGCTCTTTCCCAAGTCATACAGACTCACAGACCCAGTTTCCTGCTCCCTGTAACATATATATTCCTTGCTGGATGGGATGCCAGTCCATTACAGGATTACTCAATTTTGCTAGCTGTGTGGACTGGTGCAATATGAAATGAAATTTTTTCAAGAACATAATTCATCGCCCAGTCCAGGAACCAAAACTACAATCTTATGATCATGAGTCCAACCTCTATAACCACTAAGCCGCATGTTTCCATGCTACCAATTCTGCTAATCCACTACATTTAGTATTTCACAATATTAAGAATAGAAATCATAAAATTTTATCAAAGACTCATATAACTAAATAAAAGTCAATATAAAATACAGTAAAACTATGAAAAATATAAGCAAATATAAGCAAAAAGGAAAATTAAGTATTTCACCTGTCATTGACCGCATCATACACTGATTTTGATATCCAGCACCAATAGTCTGTTTTAGAAAACCAGCCTCCATTCTCTATAAGGAAAATACATTATTGATTATATTAACATAATGTATAAGATAATATAATATACATATTTAAGGTAAACTCTGTTACAGTCTCTTTCTAACATGTGAAGTAAAAAGAAGCATTATAAAAGCATCTCACCTGATATGTTGATTTAGTGTATCCTCCTCTCCACTTGAAAACTACTGTGTATTTTTACTTATTCACTTATAAGCAGTCATTTGACAGTACCTTTAACTCTATAACCAATGTGTCTTATCTAGAATTCACACAACACACATATGTGTATGCATGTATATACATATATAGAGAGAGAGTTAGCAGTTGCAGTAACCAACTAAGGGATAAAGTATCCATATGTACTATCAGTATCAGTTACCTGTGTTATCCCTGGGCAATGATGTGCATGTACACCACATACATCAAGTGCAGGTGACAATAGGCTGAACAAAAGTTTTATAAGAAAATGGAAAAAAACATAGATTAACCAATACATCGATAGGACCACATTTAAAGCTTGTTTATTAATACAAACAAGACAAAGCTTACAGCTGTTTCTGATCAAAATTCTCAGAATGCAGTCTATACATAAATGTGAGAATAAATTCTTTGTCTTCATAGGGCATTCGAGTTTAGTAACCCATGTCAAATTTTTTAAATGTTACTCCAAGTTTACTCCATTTAACATTGGTTTCACCTTCAAGAATTCTATTAATATCCTATTTACACAGAGCTTCTTGTTACCTTCTTCCTTTAATACCATGACCCCACTATAAAAAAAAATTGCACCCTCCCGTTAATAAATTGCAATATTCCCGAGTTCTTTAATAGCTCATTCTATCATCTACGTTCTTTGAGCTCAGATAGTAAATAATTATGTGCACTTAACATACTAGGCTTTTAGACTATTTGTCTAAACCTTGTTTTCTTACCTCTTCCTTCTACCTTTTGTTTATATTGTATGCTCTTGTTTTTCACTCTGATGAAGATCGGTTGCCTTAACTTGAATGCTCTATGAAAATGAAGAATTTTATTCTCGCATATATGCATAGACTGCATTCTCAGAATTTTGATCAGAAACAGCTGTAAGCTTTGTTATGTCTTGCTTTGTATTAATAAGCAAGCTTTAGATGTGGTCCTATCAATGTATTGGTTAATCTATATTTTTCTCCATTTTCTAATTATTTATATATATGTATATATATATAATAAAAAGGGTAAATAATTTTTCCGTGGTTTTTTAGACAACCAACAATTATTTACCGGTAAATTTTGGTATGTAAATATGACTTTTAGCATCAGGAACTTCTGTAGAGTTCAGTGTATATAGTAAATATAATTAAAAGGGCAGGCAACAGGTTGCCCTTTTAATTATATATATATATAGATAGATATATATTCAGTATACAAAATTAAGTCAATATTAAATTAAAATGGCCATCTGTGTATCACAATATATATATATACTCACACACATACTGTTGATAGGCCAGTTGCTATGGCATTCATCCTGAAATTATACCTCTTATGGACATGTTGTGTTAAAACTACAATAAATATTGGAAGAAGATGAAAAATCACCCTGGCAGTGACCAACCAGAATGTCAGATGAATTTTTAACTTTTCAGGCCTTTCCAATGACATGTATTCACAGTCAGCCACAGGCTTGAATGAGAATTTGTCACCATCAATATAGGAAGCAGTAAATAAAACATTAACTGATGTTGCAAATAGCCACCTAACTGAATAAAATCCACGGTATGCAATTGAGGCAGTATTAAATAAAAATCCTGTATTCATTCTGAGATAACATCTTATGGAGTATGCTATTTTAAAAACAATAAATATCAGAGGGTCACCATAGTAACTGGACTATCAATTGTGCATATAGACTAAGTGTGATACATATATATATATATATATATATATGTGCATGCACACACACACACAGAGAATATATTGTTAGTAACAAAAATTAAAAGTGCCATGAGGTAAATGTCCTGCTATTTCCAAGTAATTTGGATTATAGTTATTGCCTCAGCTATCCCCAATGTTGTTCAGAAAAAGTAGCTTCATAAAGACCGGAGCGAGAATGAAAAATACCTAATTTGAAAACAAAGGTTATAATAGACTAAATTATTTCTGATGGAAGGGGTGGTAACTCAGTATGGAACAATTTGCATCCCTTAGATTGTCAATTGAATTAAATCTATTTATTTTAAATCTTTTAAATGGGAGGGATACACTACAACTCATCAGAAAAAGTAGCCAAAAGTGCATGAACAGTACACAGAATATGCACAGAAAATGTACAGTGAAAGTCATTTTTTTTAAAAAAAAGGTGAGAGGGGTGCATCAGGTGTTGGGTTGGCGAATTTCAGGAAGCATGGAAGTTTTGAAGGATATAGTGTCTCAAAAGCAAACAAGCAATGAAGGTAGCTCATTCTGAGTGTGAAAAAACATTTCCAAAAGACATGGGTGTTGTGTTGTTTTTTGATTTTGTAAGCATGTCCACAAGTGTTACACATATGAAATTCAAAAAGATCTATGAAGTCAGTTGCCAGACGTTGGAGCTTTAATGTATCCATGCCTAGGCATGCAAGATGTTCAGTGTATGGTAGATGCCTGATGGTGAGCATAAGTACCAGGTTTTAAAAGATAAATACTAGGGTCAATTCATTTGACTACCAAAAAGAAAACCTTCAAAGCAGTGCCCCAGCATGGCCTCATCTAATGACAAACAATTAGAAAATAAAGATACTTACGCTTTAATCCTTTCCGGAAAATCTTTTCTATAATGTCACATAAAGTTTGGAGTTTTTCGTTCTTGTCATTGACAGCAACTTCAGACAAACGGAATTCCAAGATCAATGCTAAGATAAAGAGAATATTAAGAATATTATCTCAAGTTAATGTATTTCATGCAAACATATCTGGAAACTATTAACCTCATCTATTCACAATTCCTAACCTTTTAGCATTCAGATGAATATACATATATATACATATATATACATACATATATATATATATATATATATATATATATATATATGCATATATATATATGCATATATATATATATATATGCATATATATATATGCATATATATATATATATGCATATATATATATGCATATATATATATATATATGCATATATATATATGCTATATATATACATACATATATATATATATAATATATATATATTATATATATATAATATACATATATATATATATATATATGCATAATATATATGCATATATATATATATGCATATATATATATGCATATATATATATATACATACATATATATATGCATATATACATATATATATATATGCATATATACATATATATATATATGCATATATACATATATATATATGCATATATACATATATCTCTATATATATATGCATATATACATATATACATACATATGCATATATACATATATATATATAAATATATACATACATATATATATGCATATATACATATATACATATATATATATATATATATATACATACATATATATATGCATATATACATATATACATATATATATATATATACATACATATATATATGCATATATACATATATACATACATATATATATGCATATATACATACATATATAAATATATACATATATATACTTATATAAAGACATATATATATATATATATACATACATAAATATATACATATATATACTTATATAAAGACATATATATATACATACATACATATATATATACTTCTATATATACAAACATATATATATACATACATATATATACTTCTATATATCCATATATATATGTGTGTGTAGATATATGTGTGCATGTTTGAGTGTCCTCTTTGAAGATCAAAAAGGAAAAAGGGTAACTGTGGACAACTGCTTCAATATCCAGATGATATATTTACATCTATACCAATAATATAATTGGTACAGTTGATTTTGTGAGTAAAGGCCAAAGTAACAATCTGGATAGGATAGTGTTTCCAGAAAAAGAAATCAACCAACTTATCACACACATTACAAATATAATTTGTAAGTGGAACAATAAAAATATTGAAGACTGTTCTCAAGTTCAAAATTTGACATTGTTGTTGTTATCTACATTCCCCTGATGGAGCTTTGTGTCTTCGTCAGAAAACAGTTCCTTCTTTACAGGAAGACTTCAAATAATTGAAAACAGAGGAGAATGCACACACACACACACACACACACACACACACACACACACTCACACACACATGCACACTGAACTCTATAATTGTGAATAAAATTCATTCAATGTAGCTTAAATAAGCTGAGCAACAGATGTGTGTATCATGTCTGAAGTAAATTCTAAGCTCTCTTTCATGAACATAATCATTTAAACATTGCTACACTAAGCTACACACAAAAAATGTAATATATAGGAATATAGAAGCAAATAAATGCTGGTTTATATTGTGGAAAACTAATCAATAAATATAACAATATTTTTTCCTTCTAGAACAAATAAACACCTATAAATATATATATAGTAGACTACCAATGACCCACTAGGTCACCAGGAAACTTTGAGTTTCCCAGCAACAGCTTTGTTTCATGGGTTGGAAAGATCTGGCTGCTATTTCTGGCATGCCCTGCTACCACATAACAGGTATTTCAGGTCCTTTATCGCAAATAGTTGTTACGTGGTAGCAAAGCGTGATAGAAGTAGAATCCAAATCTTTGGAGGGGAGATACATTAAATGCACTCGAAAAAAAACTATTTCTCATTGAGCTTATGAATGGGACTTTTATGAAATATCTACCATATTTTTAAAGTCATTTTCACTTCAGAATATTTTTTAAATATGACAAAAACATTTTTTTGTAATGGTATTCATTTGAAAATAATTTTAAAAAACATTAAAACATTGTTTAAAGAAAGCTAAAATATACATACTGTACAGACAGTTTACGTTTTTGAAATGACATTCATTTAAAAATATTTGTAAATGATTAAAATATTGTCTTTAACAAAAACAAAAATAGAAATTGTAAAAAAAAAGTCGGTTTTTTTTTTTTTTTGTCATTGTCAACTCATTGTCTGATAGAAAGATAAGAATTTCTTCCCTTTCAGGATGAAGATTATTTTCAGAACATTTTTCCATTATGCACCATTTGGGGTATTTATACCCTGAAATTCTCTAATAGCTTGAAAACTACTTTTTACCGATTTACACAAAACTTGTTTCATTTGATTCATATTAACATTTCAGAGTAAACTTACTTCATGATATTTTACCAATAATACCAATATGATGTATTATTTCATATATTATACAATATTTTGCCCATGATCTGGTGGCAAAGTGACAATGAAACAATTATAGTATTATGCAATAAAACATATTGCTCAATCCATTCTCTTTTTGTTAATATTTTTAAATATATTCTACAGATATTCATGGATTTCCAGATGCATCTTCAGAAATACAATCCGTTTTCACTGTAAAATCATATCTGATAGCTAAAACCCATAGACAGGCTTTCTAAAGCAAACTACAAGGTTAATAGCCAAATTGAATTGATACATTACACAATCCAAAAGGTATTTTGTTGTCAGGACATTTTTTAACTGATTTCAAGGTTTTTTTTTATCTGCTGAATCCAAAAATGGTATCCATTTTTTATCATCGTGTCTAGATTTCAAAATACCCCAACCCACCAATGACTAGTGGGTGGTATACATGGACTTTAGGGCGGCGAGCTGGCAGAAACGTTAGCACGCCGGGCGAAATGCTTAGCAGTATTTCGTCTGCGTTACGTTGTGAGTTCGAATTCCGCCGAGGTCGACTTTGCCTTTCATCCTTTCGGGGTCGATAAATCAAGTACCAGTTACGCACTGGGGTCGATGTAATCGACTTAATACCTATGTCTGTCCTTGTTTGTCCCCTCTGTGTTTAGCCCCTTGTGGGTAATAAAGAAATAGGTATACATGGTCAATTTTCTCTTGAGGCAACAAAGTGGATACACCAAATATCCAATGTATGTGGAATAGCAGAGCCATGGAAAAACATTGGGTGATCAAAGAAGGGTTGTAGTGAACATTAGTTTCTAAGTCTTTTAATGTGGTTGAAGAGCCAGGAACAATCATCGTACCTCTACTCTATATCAAACTTGGCATTATGAACCAGTTTGTTAAAGCTCTGGATAAAGAGCTTTAACATGTTTTCACTACATCTGCAGCACATTTCCCAGTCTGAACAAGGAAAAGATAAAAGCTGGAGTATTTGATGGCCTCAAACCAGAAAACTGATGAAAGATGGGAACTTTGTAAAATTCAATGAATTGCATTTAAACATTAACATGGAATTCATTTGTAACAGTTGCAAATGACTTTCTGGGTAACAAGCAAGTAATTAACAATGCCAAAAATAGCCAGTAACATGCTGGAAAACTTTCAAAAGTTAGGAGCAAATTTGCACTATATCCACAGTCACCTTGATAAATAACCTGAAAATCTTAGTAACACAAGTGACAAACAGGGCAAACATTTCCATCAGGACATAAAATCAAAGGAACAAAGGTATCAAGGTCGATAGGACTTGCATATGATGGTGGACTACTGCTAGAACTTGGCTCATGATCTTTCTGAGGTTTAGCACTCAAGAAAATTATCTAAATTCAAAATCCTGGGAAATTAGGCATAAACAATGATGTAATCTGTCTGTAGAAATTTTAAGATTTTTACTAGCTTTTTACTAGAATTTTTAAAAAAACAATCTGATTTTGAAGAAAAACTAATTTCTATGTATGTTAGTATGTTCCACCTTGTTCCTCATAAGCTGTTTTATTGAAAAAACAATGAAATACTATGAATCCATTATCTTAAAATCTTGACATGATGGTAATAAATGGATGTCATTTTCCAACTGTGTGTGTCAAAAAAACCCTACCTCAGGTCAAAATTGTTTCACAAAAAAAATTTTTTTGTTGGCATGAGTGTGTGTACATGTGTGTATATTAGTGTAAGTGTATATTTATACATATACAAATGTATGTATAACATACATATATATGTAATGATATACAAAATATGTAATTCTTTTACTTGTTTCATTCATTTGATTGTGGTCATGCTGGAGCACCGCCTTTAGTCAAACAAATCAATCCCAAGACTTACTGAGCACTAGTAAGCCTAGTACTTATTCTATTGCTTACTTTTGCCAAACCGCTAAGTTACAGGGACGTAAACACACCAACATTAGTGGGGGGACAAACACAGACACAAATGCATATATATATATATATATATATACACATACATGATGGACTTCTTTCAGTTTCTGTCTATCAAATCCACTCACAAGACTTTGATCTGCCTGAGGCTATAGTAGAAGACGCCCAATGTGCCATGCAGTGGGACTGAACCTGGAACCATGTGGTTGGGAAGCAAGTTTCTTACCAAAAAATGTATAATATATATCTATAACAAATATGTGTGTTTATGTGAGAGACAGAGACAGCCGAAGAATACGAATCTCAGAAGATGCTCAGATAAGAAGTTTTGTCTTTTCAACCTTGTTCATCTACTCTTCTATTTCTGCACAGATCATAAACCCCTTATTAGTTCTTTTCATTATTCTGTCTATTTCGTTACCATGTCAACATGTAAATATAGTTTCAATAGTTTCATCTTCCTTGTTGTTGCCTTAAGATAACCTTAGTTCACGCATTTCCTTAACCGCAACATATTCATTCATTCATCTATTAAAGTTTATCACACAGTCACTTATTTCTCTAATTTTGTCTTAGATTGGCTGACCGAAATCTCTCAGATTTTTCAATTCTATTTTACTATTATCAACATTTGCTGTCTCATTAAGTTGTGCTACACAAATCCCAAAAGAATATTTTTCTCCCTTGTGTTATGACCACTACCCACACTCTTTCTCTCTGCCTCACCCTGTCTGTCTTTGTCTCTCTCTCTCTCTCTCCCTTTCGATTACCACTCGCTTCACCAAGACTTCCTCCACCATCACCACCCTATATAAACTAGTGCATGCACTTGGATTCTCCTACTTGATTTTTTTTTTACCTCTGCCAAAGGAATATGTATCCAGAAGATGCTCTCGTCTAAATTTGCTAGTTCACAGTATGCCCGCTCTCCCACCCCTCCACCTGTGCTGGAAGTTACTATCCTCTGTCATCCTTTGGTTGTCTCCCATGAACACTTCTAAAGGCTTTACGCCATCCCCACCCCAACTTCGAGTTTATCTCCTATGTAAGGTGGTGATCATATAATGCAAAAATATGATAGTGTAGTGTATGCAGGTTGAATTGAAGGCTATTGTTTGTTTATGAATTCTGCCAAATGCAAGCTTTCTTTTCTGGTACATGACGCTGCTGTCCCCTGTCTCAGGGTCTCACGGGCCCATACCTGCCACACCCTCAGGGTTGGCACACTGAAAGAGGTCTGGTGAGATTGTTGAGATGCTTGAACAGAGATGTGTTGATATGTGCTGCCTCCAAGAAGTAAGGTGGAGAGGAAGTTCCACTAGGTTCCTCACAGGCAAAGGACACAGGTAGAAGATTTTCTGGGCAGGGAACACTGATGGGGTTAGGAGCGTGAGTATACTTCTTGTGGAGAAATGAGTGGATAAGGTAATCGAGGTAGTCAGAGTATGCGACAGAATACTTAAGATTACATTAGTGCTTCATCATGGGTTAGTAACCATTATCTCGGCCTACGCCCCTCAGCCAGGACTACCTGATGGACAGAAAGACCAATTCTATGACACCCTCTTGCAGACTATCTCGTTGACGAATGACAGGGACCTACTCTTTCTGGTTAGTGACTTCAATGGATGTGTTGGACAACATACAGGGGCTTCCATGGCGTACATGGAGGCTACGGTTTTGGTTCCCACAATGAGGAGGGAACCAGGCTGCTGGACTTCTGTGATGCAAATGACATGGTTTGCAATACTAACTTCGGGAAACCTGCCAGTCACCTAGTCACCTACCATTCTGGCAGACACACTAGCCAAAGTAACTACATCCCTGTAGAAAAAGGGAAAGACGGGTGCTTATAAATGCCAAAACCTTCCCAGATGAAGAATGTACCCCACAACATAGACTGGTAGTTAGTGACTTCAGGATCAGGGCTAAGTGGATGCCCAGAAGATGACCAGCATGGAGGAGAAGGGTCTGGAAGCTTAAAGATCCTGCAAATGGACAGAGATTTAGAGACATATTACTCAAAGCCTTTGACAAAATAGAAGGGGATATAGCTTCACACAATGTAGAAGACAACTGGAGATTTCTACGGGACAACCTGCTGACGGCCACTAAGAAAGGTTGCTCAATAAAGAAAATGAAGGGAGAAAGAGAGTCTGTCAAATATCAACCCAACAGAGGGACCAGCTATCTGAGTTGACAGTACCTTGGTAGATAAAGCAATTAAGAGTATGAAGACAGGAAAATCCTCCGACTCATCAGGAATTACTGCAGAGATGCTAAAAATATCTGGCAGCGTCGGCTATAGCTTAGTCACCCATATAGTTAACCAGGTGATACACGAAGGAATCATACCCAATTACTGGTGTAGCAGCACCATAGTCAACTCCTACCAAGGTAAAGGTGATGCTTCAGAGAAAAATAATTACAGAGGTATCAAGTTGTTGGATCAGGTAATGAAGGTCACGGAGAGGGTCATAGCCCAACTAATTAGGGAGAGAGTCAGTTTAGATGAGATGCAGTTTGTGTTCATGCCAGGGAAAAGCACCACTGATGCTATATTTCTGGTAAGACAGCTGCAGGAGAAATACCTAGCCAAAGATAAACCTCTGCACCTGGCTTTCGTTGACATGGAGAAAACCTTTGACAGGGTCCCCCAATCCCTTATCTGGTGGTCAATAAGGAAACTAGGGATAGATGAATGGTTAGTGAGAGCTGTGCAAACCATGTACAGGGACGCTGTCAGTAAGGTGAGGGTTGGCAATGAGTAAAGTGAAGAATTCAGAGTAGAGGTAGGGATCCACCAAGGTTCAGTCCTCAGCCTCCTCCTATTTATCATAGTCCTCCAAGCAATAACAGAGGAATTCAAGACAGGATGCCCCTGGGAGCTCCTCTATGCTGATGACCTTGCTCTAATTGCAGAGTCACTATCAGAACTAGAGAAGTTTCAGGTGTTGAAACAAGGATTAGAATCAAAGGGCCTTAGAGTCAACATAGTATGAAGGCAGACAAACCACAAATCTCTTCAGTAGATGGCCCTGTAGAAAAAGTGTAGGTAGAAACTCTATAAGATGTACCCAGTGTAAATTATGGACACATAAGAGGTGCAGCAATATCATAGGAAGGCTAACTGGGAAGATAGTTTTTGTAGGAGCAATAAATACTGAAAATGTGCAGAGAACAACTTCCACCACATTCCAGGGAGAAAAACTAGAAGTAGTTGATAGCTTCTGTTACCTAGGTGACCAAGTCAGTAGCAGAGGAGGGTGCACTGAAAGTGTAGCTGCTAGAAGAAGAATAGCCTGGGCAAAGTTCAGAGAGCTGTTACCTCTGCTGGTGACAAAGGGCCTCTTGCTCAGAGTAAAAGGTAGACTGTCTGATGCATGTGTACAAACAGCCATGCTACATGGCAGTGAAACATGGGCCATGACTGCTGAGGACATGCATAAGCTTGCAAGGAATGAAGTCAGTATGCTACGATGGATGTGTAATGTCAGTGTGCATACTCAACAGAGTGTAAATATCTTGAGAGAAAAGTTGGACCTAAGAAGCATCAGATGTAGTGTGCAAGAGAGACAACTGCACTGGTATGGTCATGTGGCGAGAATGGATGAGGATAGCTGTGTGAAAATGTGCTACACCCTAGGTTGAGGGAACCTGCGGGAGAGGTAGACCCAGGAAGACCTGGGATGAGGTGGTGAAGCATGACCTTCGAACTTTAGGCCTCACCAAGGAAATGACTAATGACCGAGACCTTTGGAAATGTGCTGTGCTTGAGAAGACTTGGCAAGCCAAGTGAGACCATAACCCGTGGCCTATGCCAGGGGTGTAACCAGCCCACTTATGCATACCTTTCCTTCATTGGACACTGAACTCTGCTTGCGAAGACCTGTTGAGGTAAGTGAAATCAAAATCGAAATCAAATTCGATGACTGGCATCCGTGCTAGTGGAGCGCTAAGAGCACCATCCGAGCATGATTGTTGCCGGAGCAGCTGACTGGCCTCCATGCCGGTAGCACGTAAAAAGCACCATTCGAGCGTGATCGTTACCAGAGTCACCTTACTGACACTTATGCTGGTGACACATGAAAAAACATTTGAGTGAGGTCGTTACCAGTACCGCTGGACTGGCTCCTGTGCAGGTGGTACGTAAAATACACCATTTTGAGCGTGGCAATTGCCAGTACTGACTGACTGGCCCTCTTGCCGGTGGCATGTAAAAGCACCCACTACATTCTCTGAGTGGTTAGCATTAGGAAGGGCATCCAACTGTAGAAACTCTGCCAGATCAGATTGGAGCCTGGTGCAGCCATCTGGTTTGCCAGTCCTCAGTCAAATCATCCAACCCATGCTAGCATGGAAAGCTGACGTTAAACAATGATGATGATGATATGAATGCAAATCAACAGAACATATGTAGTATAAACAAAGATATAAAAATATATCCTTTCATAATCGATAGACTAGGAGTTTAGTATTTATATCTGCAGTATTTAGCAGATGTAAGACAACTGTCCTCAAATGAGACAGTCATTAGTCTACTACCAATAACAATCAAAGAAATTTCTCATACATATTTCTGATAATTCTGTAAAAACTACAATAATAAAACATTAAATGTTTTTCCTGAAATTATAATACAAAGAATGAACTTAAAGCTTTAGACATTTCTAACTGACATTTATTATTAACACTGACATTATCAATGAATAGTATGTCCTTATTTTCATTTATACTACATTCCTCACAATAAAAGTGTTAATTGCTCTTCCCCTTCTCCTCCAGTTATAACTTCATATACAAAAAGCAATTATTTTCCCTGACAGTTATATGAAGCATTCCGTCTGATAAGTGTGTACACAGCTACAAGACACTCTAACACAGTTATTTTTAGAAACACTGGGGTTTTGCAAGTTAAGGAGTCATTTTATAAAATTTAATAAAATAAAAAAAGTAGTTTATAAAACTGGTATCCACCATTTTCAAAATAAGTAATATGTTCTCATTTTCTATGAAAGAGAATTTATTCTCTCTCTCTAACACAATCTTTATTTAATGCAATGTCTTATTATATTGGGCTGGTGGGTATTGTCCCTTAAGTATAGGTATGGGTTATGTGGTTTCAGGTTCAGTCCCACTGTGCAGCACCTTGGACAAGTTCTTTCTACTATAGCCTCAAGCCAACCAAAGCCTTGTGAGAGGATTTGGTAGATCAGTGATTTTCAACAAGGGTCCATATGGTCCTTGGAAGGGGGTTCATATAAGATTTTGTTGTTAAAATTTATGCACAATAAATAGTTTATACTTATACAATACACAAAATATTTTAACAATTTTAAAAAATATTTAATCATAAAAATATAATAGGATTTTTTAAACATTGCATGGCTATGAGGGCCTACCCAAGTAAAACAGGAATGAATGGGGTTCATAGATAAAAAATGGTTGAGAACCACTGTGGTTGATGGAAAATGAAAGAAACCCATTATATATATATATATATATATATATACACACACATAAGATAGTCCTTATATATATGATGGTTGTAAATAAGCATTGTTTTGTTTCCAATTTTCCATTCATGAGGAAATATTACCTTGCCTGGAAACAAGTGAAGATTGGCAACAGGATGGTCATGTAAATATAGAAAATCTGCCTCAGTGAAGTCTGTCTGACTCATCAAGGCAAGGAAAAGTGGACATTAAAATAATGATGTTGATTCTGTGCCAAAATAAGTTTGAGAATCACTGGACTGTTGCTGATGTTTTCAACCAGCACACTTATATTCCAATATATGATCTGCAGGTGTGCTATAAGTTTTTCAGACAAACTGGAAAATGTCCAAATATTTAGAAAACTCAACTGTTCTTTAATATTCCACACAGGTGATTGTGTAATCCTTTGTGGAAAATACAATGTATCTGTTTTAAAACAATTTTTATTTATAATATAACTTTTAGAAAGTTGGTGGTAAGCTGTAATACTTTCTGTCCCTTATTTAGGGTGAAATCAATCACAAAAGGTTGAAAATCATTGCTCTATAGTCTAAAATCTAATAAGAGTCACATCAATTATTAAAACATAAAATAGATATAATTTCTTTTTGATTACACAGAAGGCATTTTTGCTTTTCATGAGTTTGTAAGATTAGTATAATGAACCCACTTAAGTGTATAGCTGGTATTTATTATATAGAGTAATATGGTATGCTAAAATGTTTTATTCAATAAACAACTTGTTTTATCTCCAAATAACACTGAAGGAACTTCGACCTGCTAGTAAAAGCAGTCAAATCTCCCTAAAATCGTATCTATCATCTTAAAAGAAAGGAAAGACAAATTGAACAATGTTGTCTGAGATACTCAAAAAAAAAAAGAGGATGGGTCACGACCGGAATGGTTTTGATCATTGGTTTGCTTGATAAGGATTGACCAAGCGTTAAATAACAGTAACCGAAGGGTATGAGCGATGTTAGAGCAGTAAAATGTATATTTATTCGATTAAGAATCAAAATTATTTAATGGACTTGCGTATATGCGAACAATGTTAGATTGTCGGCAAAAAGAGACCGATAAAATAAGTACTGGGCTTACAAAGAATAAGTCCCGGGGTCGATTTGCTCGACTAAAGGCGGTGCTCCAGCATGGCCGCAGTCAAATGACTGAAACAAGTAAAAGAAAGAAAAGAAAAGAATCCCTGCCTTTCGAAATTGTTTTCCCTAACTTTGTTCTATCCTTACTGAATGAAGAAAAGAAGAGAAAGAGAAAAAAACTCAGTTGATAAGTTGACCAAAACGCCGACAAATATATCAAATCAAACGGGAGGTCAAATGTGAAGATTTCAAAACAAGCAAGCGATGTGAAGAGCCAACAATTCGTTCAACAATAATGACATGTGCGCTGCTTTCAGTAAACAGTGAAGATACCGTGGTCTAGCACTTTTGCTGTTGACACTATTCACTATTAAATATGACGCGTTATAGCGTGAGCATGTGTATATATGTCAGACTATAATTATATATCCGAATGTTAATAACGTTCTAATTTCTGTTCGGTGTGAAGCCAACCGAAAATTTATGTATGTCACACAACAAATTATACATATTAAATTAATGTGTTAAACTATACTTAACTTAAGGAGCTGTGATTATCTATCTGTCAATTTGGGTTACTAAATACCCGGCTAGTGGTGTTAAATCCTAGTTTGTATAGTTACCGAAATACTAATTTCACATTCATTATGGTTTCTGGAATTGTTTTTTGTTTTGTTCTGTTTTTTTAGTCAGTTCGCTTAAATAAGTTGGTGAATCCCACCCAGTGTATCAAATCCAGAGGAAAGAGAAAAATAATTAGGTTTATATTATCTCGGTTGTTTTCAGGTTCATCCCCAGGTTAGCCCTGATCAAACAGACCTACAATCACAAGTATTTCGACTTGACAATCCGGTGTGTTTGTTTTTCCCCCACAGTGTACTTTGGACTACATTAGGCAATGTTCATTCTTCTTTTTAACACAGCAGGGTGTGATGCGAAAGGAAATTTAGTTTCTAATTCTTGCAGGTTGAACGATCAAGTAGATACTCTCACATTGCATTAGTCTCAAATAAAAGATAAAAGAAGTTAAATAGGTTCGAGTCTCTTAAGCATTTTATTAACTTCGCACATAAAGGGAATGTCAGATAAGCAGACATCTAAACGAACTACAATTAAACAAAAGGTAGAAGCCTAAACAAAGATCGAAAATGATCTACTCAAAACGACACACCTTAGGAGAAGGTGTGACAATATTAAGTCGAATGGTTTTCAAAAAAGCAGAGATGTTAGTGTACAATTCTTTCAGAAAAATGTGTCGATATGCAAATATACTAACAAAAAAAAATATAGAATCAGCGGACGCTCTTGCAAATGAATACAAGAGCCTTGTCAAAAAATAACTATTTTTTCCATTTACTGCCAATAAAAATTTACCTGAATCGTGTAATTTTATCTCGGTAAAAATAATTGCATTTTGCGCTCAGTTTTATTCTATTGAAGTAAATTAAAGATGAATTTTTAGACAAAAAATGTGAATCGAAGCTTTTATGTAAATGTTGTGTATTTCATTGTAGAAGTCTCTCACCTGGACGCAAATAATAAACAAAGCAGTAATTTAAAGGATTTACCTTTCAGTTGTTTTAGTAGTGGATCGCTCACAGACATTTGCGAAGTGGGACTTTCAACACCAACTCTTTACGATAAGTGCAAGCGGAACACATAGCAACAATAGAAAGAGGTCGTTTAGCTTTACTAATTCCCCTGTTAATTGTTGCTTCAAACAAATAATCAGTTTAAAAGTAGTTACACAAGTTGGATGGCAAAACCTCTTTTTATCATTCGTCGTTTATCCGCTTGTTGATTTTCCTCCGTTAGAGTAGCTTCCCCTGATACCGGTGACGTCACTGATTAATTGACACTAAAGGAGCTATTGACTATCGATTCATACAAGCTGTCAATAAAATTCTAATTTTACATTTAAAGCCTTATGCTCTCTTTCTTTGTTCATTATTATTATTATCTTTGCTGAGGCAGCGAGCTACCAGTATTGTTAGAGTGTCGGAAAAAAATACGTGGCGGTCTACCTTCGGACTCAAAATATTCTTTGTTCAAATTCCACTTTTCATCCTCTCGGAGTCGACAAAATAAGACCCAGTTGAGCAGTGGGGTAGGTGTAATCGACTATCTCCCTCCCTTGAAATTGCTAGCCTTGTGTCATAATTTGAAACCAGGGTTGCCTGCGTGGCGTTTCCCCGACTATTGTTATTGGTTTTTAGTGGTTATATTTGCAGCCTTTGTGACCAATAAAGAAAGTAGTAGTAGTAGTTCGTTTAACTAGTTACAATTTTATTTTTAATAGAGTAAGTGTATAGAATCGATCGAGTAAGTTAGAGACGTTAAAGTATATTTGCCTATTGACAAACCTATAAAACTTACGCCAGTCTGTCCTTAAAAATTGTTTAAGTTTTCCCATCTGTCAGGTGTCATTCAATGTAACACAACAAATGTACTGCTTGATAGTAAATAGCAAAAACAGTAATCTAAATAAGTTGAAAAATAAATTAATTGCGCATAAAAAGAGAAACAGAATCCGAAGAAACTGACGGTGGTCCGTATCGGCATAAATTATAAGGTAAAGCTGGTGAGTTTCAATACATTGATATGCCGTTAGGAGGAGACAGGGCTGGCGCTCGGAAGTACGGAATCTGATTAGAGAATTAGACCCAATTAAACCCTCTACTCTACAGAAACCGAAGATTGGTGTATTATATTTCGTGTAGTACACCAGTCCCAGGTAAAAACCGTTGAGGGCTTGGGGCTCCACTATTAGCAACAACAAAAAATATATAAAAAATTGAGAACTCATATGAAGGTTTTAATGTTTTATTACAAGTCGAGTGTGTGCGCGGGGCCCAATTTGAATTAATCTATTTTATTGGCTTAAAACCGGCCCTGAGAGAACAAAATGAATGGACTTTCAGGATGGACCTTTTCATCTAAAACTGTGATTCTTAACCTGAGCGACAATACCCTTGGAGCCTTTGTGAGTTCACAGTGAATAGCAAATTTGACGATCGACTATATAGAACGGTGTGATTTTTCTTAAAAATTTAATATTTCAACCAGATACAATATTTATATTTTAAACACATTTTAAAATAAAATCTTTGTTAGGGTTAACATGATAGTATCAGTGGATAGAAACATTTCTGTTTATGCACCGAAGTCTCTTTAATTTTGGAGAAGCCAATTAATATTGGCTTTAAATTTTGGCACAATACCAACAATTACGGGAAAGGGGTGAAGTCGATTACATCGACCCCCCAGTGCTCAACTTGTACTTATTTTATCGATCCCGAGAGGATGAAAGGCAAAGTCGACCTCGGTCAAATTTGAACTCAGAACGTTAAGATGGACGAAGTACCGCTAAGCATTTTGCCCGGTGTGCTAACAATTCAGCCAACTGATATTACTTGTGAAATGTTTGTATGTGTGTTTTAGATAACAATGAACAATAACCTGCTCGTAAAAAAAAAATATCAACGGGCAAAAATGTGTACCCTTAACGTAGTTCGCAGGGATATTCAGCGTGACACAGGATGTGACAAGGTGGCCATTTGAAATACAGGTACTACTCGTTTTGCCAACTGAGTGAACTGGAGCAACATGAAATAAAGTGTCTAGTTCAAGGACACAATGCGCCGTCGGGTATCGATCTCACGACCTTACGATCGAGAGCCGAATACTTTAAACATTAAACCATGCACCTTCACTGTTACAAAACTCTTGCTGAAGTGTTGCATCAAATCGTGAAAAAGTTCTTGGGTGGTGAAGGAATGGTAACAGAAAAAGCTTCAAACTTTTATAAAATTAATAATTCTCTCTTATGAAACTGTTATGATATTAGATAATCCAAACTCGTTTTTCGTAAGCTGCATGTGCTATTCTTTCCATTTTGGTATATTCCTCTACTACTAAAGAATTATCATCTAATATTTACCGGGGGGAGAAGCTTAAAATATACAAATTAATCAACAATGATGATAAACCAGCGGAAAATTATTGCCCTTTCAGTCATAATATGTTTAACGAGAAGTAAACGTGTACAAAATATTCTTAGTTTGTAAGACGTATTAAAACTTACAAGTGGTGCCCTTCTCCACAAAAAAGCAGAAGAGGAGACGCTCCAACTTGCTCAGCTACGAATCGGAGCAGGGCACGACGGTCAGGCAGTAGGTGATAACAGATGCTATGTACATCTGCTCCACCTCCGTCATCTCTAGCAGTGATAACGTCCTTCCAGACCAAATCTGGGTTAGGACAGTTACCTTGCTTGTGACTTCATTCTAATTCTTCTCTACCTGGAGATCCAGACCAAACCATACCCCCAGCATCTTAACCGGACCTTCCGTCGTACGCCCCACGACGTTATTGGACGACATCGACTTGCCCCTCCAGGTACCGAATTGCAAGCCGACTGGCTTATCCTGGTTAGTTTTTGCTCTTGCCACTGCTTCGTATCTTCTGATAACGTTTTCTACACAAGATAGCTGCCCTTCATCCGACACGATGATGGTGGTGTCATCCGCATACGCGGTTACAGTTCTTCCATAGCTTAGATCATGCGAAATGCCCACTAAAGCCTCCAACCTTCGCAGTAACGGCTCAAGAGCCAACACATACAAAAGCAGAGACAGGGGACATCCCTGGCGAACGGTTTCGAAAAGAAACCATTCATCCGGACGATAGACTCGATGTTGTTGTAAAGAGCAGCGATCCAGCTTGGCCGCCCCGAGAACCGCCGCCAGGTACCGATGGTCAACCCTATCGAACGCTTTAGACTGATCTAAATGTACCAGTGCCCCACCTTTGCCAGAAATTTTATCCACCCGCTCTAAGATGTAGGGTATGAGATGGGGATTGTCGGGTATCGTCCTGCCGGGGATGACGCTTGTTTGCGCCTCCCCAACAAGGCTACCCACGACCCATGCCAACCTCTTTGCTAGCACCTTGGCCAAAATCTTTAACTCTGTGTTTAACAGAGTTATGGACCTAAAGTTACTTATAATGTTCCCCTTGTTCGAGTCCTTTCTGATCAGCGTTACCACCACCCGGCTAGCAGCATTGGGAATTCTCCTATTCTGCTGCTAGTTGGCATAAACCCTGGACAGTAGGTGCCCGAACAAGTCAGGCATACTTTTGAAAAACTCATAGAGTAGACCATCAAGTCCCAACGACTTCTCCCGGGTGCACTCGGACAATACCTTCATGGCCTCCTCAGCCGTGATCAGTCATTCCCAGCACTCAGCTTCTCTCGTGTCGAAAGACGCGGGCCACCAGGCAGGACGTCGCGAAGTGACTCTCCACAGTCCAGCGCCTCGCCCATCCCGAACAACTCGACAAAATGCTTGTAATAGACCTCACGCATCTCATCTTGTCCTTCGATCAAATACTGCTGTTCATCGACCAAAGACCCAATAGTGGAATCATTCCCATTATGGGTCTCTAACGTGCGGGCCCACCCGGCAACGTTAATTCTTTCACAGCCTAATGTACGTATTTTAACCTGAACTATACATACCTCGTATTTGGCTCTGAGGTGTCGGTCCAAGGGCGATCTCATTGTCAAAACTTGGAATACATAGCCCAAACTTAAAGCTGTTTCTAAGTCCTTAACTAGATCCCTTTCTATTCTAGTCCTATCTGAACTTAGCTCCTGGCTAAATTTAATCGACTCGTGCCGGTTAATGCCCTCGTGGCTAACTCCTTAATCGGACTATGGTATGCCTCACAAAACAAAATAGTCTTGTTTAGCTTTCAGTAGCCGGATCTCTGTCTAAGTACTTTCTCTATGTTCATCCTACACGTCACTAGTTTGTGATCCGTGTAGGAGACAAGAACAAACTCTGAATAATTAAAACTAGACTTATCGCTAGTACGAATTATTATTCTATCTATATAAGATCTGAACGACTCGTCGTCGTTACTCCAGGTCCACACTGGGACGCTCGAGTGAACAAGTCTGTAACGATCTGCCAGCTGAAACCGCTTAAGCAGATCGGTGAGGCGTAAGTTTTTCTTCTTGTGGATTGAGCCAACACAGTCCTGGCGTGCATCCAGGATTGCGTTAAAATCTCCTGACACCACTAATGTCTTCAATGTCTCTAGGCGTCGATAGAAATCAGTCTGTTTGTTTTTATAACTCGGCGCATAAACGCCCACCAATCTGAAAGCCTTATCTCTGTACTTTAAGTTGAGAACGACTAGCCCACCTTCTGGGTCTACAAAGACTGTACTTGTCTGCAGAGCCAAGCTTTTTCGGAGCAAGACCACTACCCCTCTTCGGCCTCCTGTTTGGCTAGGAGACATGATTTTCTCATAGCCATTCAGGAGAGCCGAGAAGGCTAGTAGTCTCAAGCCATGTGACTTGAGGTCGTCGCAGAAACAAGTTTGCTCCCACTTCGAACTCAGGCCACGCACATTTAAACAAACCAAGTTCAGTACAGACATTCAAACGCAAAAAGGGGATCGTTCTTAGTGTTATTGAACTCCCCTCCTCCTTGTTCTTTTCTCTTTCTTCGTCGGTTTCTGGCGGCGGGTCTATTAATTTGGGCATCTCACTTAACCTGTGGATGTCCTCCAGTCTTCTATCTTTCAGTTGCCTGAAAAGTTTTTCTTCTATTCGGGAGTAGTTCGCGCCTTTGAAACGTTTAGTTAAATGATGTTTACTTACAATTTCCTGTAAGTACGCATCTCTGTCATTATACTTAACAAACGCAGGTCTGTCTACAGGGGTCGTGTGGGTGAAGGGGCGAGATTCAAAGTTATGGTGCGTTTTTTGTTGGGGTTGTGGGTTGGGAGGGAGATGGGGACACAATATTTCTTTCCGGGGAATAACTTGAAATTCCGCCTCCTTTTCGACGACCTCCATGTTGTCGCCGGGAGGGGGAACTTTTTCTGTATTCTTTGATACTTCGTTAGCTTCTTCTAGTTTTTCTTAGGAAGTGTTATTTTATTGAGCAAAATTTCATTTTATTTACCCCAGCTCCCTTTTTTGAGGTTTTGTTTTCGTACAATTTAATATTATTTGCGCTTGGCATCTATTTTCAGGAACTCTATCTGTTTCCTTTTCCTCTTACTTATACGCCAGGGTCCAATCACCTGCAGTAGCGTTGCTACTTGGAACGTATCGTACAACCATTCCATCGGTTCCTCCAACTTCTTTGGTTCGCTTTCCACGAATTTCTTTTTCAGTTGGTTCCTATGTTTCTTTTGCATGACTTTTCTACTTTTTACCCAATGCATCATTTTACCTATGCACTTGGTAATTACACCATCTTCCCAACACTGCTTTCCATTCTTGTATGCCCTCATACACACATTTTCTCCAACTTTAAAGAATCTTGCTATGTCTTCCCTGGCACTTTTTCTTTTCTTGCCAGGTAGCAATTTATCAAAGACTGATTTTATTTCAAAAAATATCAGCTACCTGCTGGTGTATTTGGATTTGGTGTCACACGGTACACTCTTAAAAATTGTTGCAGAGCTTCATCATCCGTGACTTCCTTATTCGATTTTTTTAGGGCTCTTTTGAAGGTATCGACAAAGCGTTCTGCTAGTCCATTAAATCTGGGATTTAAGTATCTTCTGTAGTATGCCTCGAAGGTAACTCCTTCGTCTGGTTCATATTTGACTCTGTTATGGAGTTCGTGACATGGTTTGGCGAGAACACTTTTTTCTGACTTTCCTGATGACTTCAGTAATTGCTGCATTTGTTGCCGTAATATTATTTGTTATTGTTGCTTCTGATGTTGCTCTTGCAATTGTATCTGTTGTTGTTGTTCTTTCAGATGTTGTCTTCTTCTTCTTCTTCCAATCAGGACTCACGCCATTAGAATAATCTCTAATTCGAGCCTACTCTAATTACTAAGAATGTGTGTGACAACTTGAAGAAGCCACCAGAAGGCAGAAGTAGGAAGAAAGAATGAGAGAAAGTTGTGATGAAAGAGTACAGCGGGGTTCACCACTCCTCCCCGCTGGAGCCTCGTGGAACTTAGATGTTTTTGCTCAATAAACGCTCACAATGCCCGGTCTGGGAATCGAAACCGCGTTCTTACGACCACTGGGCCATTGCGCCTCCACTCGTCTCCACTGTTATAATCCTTGTTACAACGCTCACTTTGGTATTCAGTATACTTAGTAAAACCAGTAAAGACACAACTACTGACCGCCAACTACGCACTGATTTCTTTTATTTAGGTAAATGGCCTTTATAAAAAGGGGTCACCACAAGGACAGACAAAATAATACATGAGGTACATGCAAACATATAACGAATGAATATGAAAATAATGAGAATTGAATGGCTTTTCTACCCCACAAAGTAGGAAGTTCCATTTTACTGTTTTTAAAATAAGTAATTACGGAGATGTACTTGCATAGCAAGTGATTTGATCTGAGATCGTGTGCTGAAACGAAAACAATTGCAGCGTGGAAGGTGTTTGTAAGCCATTTAAGAAACACACAAAAGCCGTTCGATTCACTTGAACATTTAAGTTTAATTTGTCAAAATATTTTCATCGCTTTAAGACCGCGACCTGTTCACTGACAAAAATCCGTGCTGCATCTCAGTAATTATTTTATCAGTTTGTATCGTGTTCGCAATGTCATACCATAAAATCCATCAAATCCTCGAACTGATGGCAATTCGTCATATCGAAATCGAAGTTCTGTATTCTCTATTCTATCTCCAAATATTTCTCTCAACCTTCCCGCTCTATCATCCTCCAACAAAACCGCTTTCTGATTTCGGTTCTCCTCCTTGTCGGCCAGTTTGAGCCTTATAACGCTTTTCATTTTGGAAATTCTCTTCTCTACTTCCACGCTCTTTCCATAACAAACCATCACTCTTTCGTGTTATCCCTTCGGTGGCTTTCTCGGCTGTAGCACCTCACTCTCTACCACTGTTGCTAGTATTTCCGTCTCTGTTTGTTCCTCCTTCTCACTTTCACTTTCAAGTCTCTTCTTCCTACTTTCCTCCGCCTTACTAGTTGAAGACTCCGGTCTTTGCGTTCGTTCTTCCATTGGTACCATTTTCATTCTTATTTTCCTTCACCTTTCCTTTCTTTTTAGGTGGAGATTCCACGTTCTTTCTCTTTCTTTCTACCACTGTATACTCCTCCATTTCCTCCTCTGCAGTTGTAGTTTCTTCTTGCCGACTCTCTCCTTCTCCGCCTCCTCCCGTTCGCATTTCTGGGGACACTTTGCTTTCATGTGTACCCTTATCCCGCATACCGGAGGTCTCCCTCGCCACAACGATCCGCATTCTCGTATCATCAGCCAGCACCAGCTCTTCTGCTATTTTATGAAGGTCTGGCAGGCCAATATGGATCAGAGCCCCCAGTCCATATCCCCATCAGTTCACCTCCGTCGTTTGGGACAACTTCAACACCTATGCGTCTTCCTGCGAGCTACATAGGACGGTTGCTACCAGCCACACCTCATCGACTTCTGGGAGCACCTACCCATCCTTACCTTGGCCGCACATTTGCCGCAGTAAGAAGGTATGAGTGCCCACTTGTCTGATCTCAAAGGCACAGTGGAGTGTTTCCTCGCTTCTTCTTCACTTCTGAAGCGCACCTCCACTGTGCCGTACTTCCTTCCTCTCGTGTAAACCGTCGTACTGTCTTTTATTTCTTGAAGGCACTCTTCTACTTCTTCCTCTGCTGCCACCTCCACTTTCCTTGTTAACACATTCAATGTTCTGCAAATTACAGTTCTCTCTTCTGTCCTGTCCAGCACTTATTCTTATTCTTCTGTCCTTTCCAGCACTCCTTCTTCAACAAAGTGCTACACTTTTTATAATTTGTGTCTCTCAATTGAATTTCGTGGACCCGCAGTGCCTCCTCTGCCAGGCCCCAACCGGTCACCGCAGCATAGCTTCCTGTTTGTCTCCCTTCCACGACGCTTCTATTTCTTACTCCACCCATAAATGGGGAAGAAAAAAACAATCCAGTAGAAAAACAAGTCAGTTAACAAAACAACTGCCACAATTCCAGAAAAAGACGGTTTCAACAATACAGCAAATCAACAAAATAACAGAACAACAACTCACATGGAGCGAACACAAATACAACAACACCAGAGCGATTGACGACGACTACGCACTATCGTACATCACAGACTTCTCTTTACTTATAGTGACCATGTTATTCCATTCGTTACTAATTCCCTACAACTGATGGATGGATGGATGGATGGATGGATGGATGGATGGATGGATGGATGGACGGACGGACGGATGGACGGACGGACGGACGGACGGACGGACGACGGACGGACGGATGGACGAATGGACGGATGGACGGATGGACGGATGGATGGACGAATGGACGGATGTATGGATGGATGGATGGATGGACGGACGGACGGACGGACGGGTGGATGGATGGATGGATGGATGGATGGATGGATGGAAAACTCACAAACAACAAGAAGGTGGGTGGGATGAGCTGGGGAATAGACGGCCGTATAGCTGAGCGAACGGCTGGAAGAACGGGTGAATGGGATAACAGATGGATAGAGAGACTAATGCACGGTGGGAAGAACTGGATGTTTGGGTAGATGAGTGCTTGTTTGAATGGATGATGGATAGAGCGGCAGATGAATTGAGGAATTAATTGACTGAAGGATGAACAGCTGTAAGGCTGGATTGATAAATGTTCGCGTGGATGGTCTGAATGATCCATAGACAGTCGTACTGATTAACCGACAGACGGACGGATGGATGGATAGATGGATAGACTGACGGACAGAATGATAGACTGATGTACGAACTAACAGATGGAAGCATAGCTAGTGAGAGACACATTGATGGATCGACAGATGATTGAATAGATTAGAGGATGGATTGAATGCTATATTCTTGATTGGATGCTTGCACAGCTAAGTTGAGCGAACTGGAGCAACATGAAATGAAGAGCCTTACTCAACGATGCAACACACAGCCTGGTTCAGGAATCAAACTCACCACCACATGATTGTGAGCCAGATGCTCTAACCTCTAAGCCATGCGCCTTCTTAAATACTTACAAATAACTTATTGTAAAGACATGGTGCAAAGTAATCTATACTAGTTTTCTTTGTTCGTTGTTTCTCCATTTCCCTACTAGTCCCACGCTGTGTGCGGTGAAAGCAAAATATATAAAGTAACGGTAAAGCTACCTTCTCGAGTCATACCGACTCACAAGGGTCGGTTTCCCGGTTTCATAGCGTATATATTTATTTCTTAATTGCCCACGGGGGTCTAAACATAGGGGAGACAAACAAGGATAGACAAAGGGATTAAGCTGATTACATCGACTCCAGTGTGTAACTGGTACTTATTTAATCGACCCCGAAAGGATGAAAGGCAAAGTCGACCTCGGCGGAATTTGAACTCAGAACGTAACGACAGACGAAATACCTATTTATTTACTACCCACAAGGGGCTAAACACAGAGAGGACAAACAAGGACATACAAACGGACTAAGTCGATTATATCGACCCAGTGCGTAACTGGTACTTAATTTATCGACCCCGAAAGGATGAAAGACAAAGTCGACCTCGGCGGAATTTGAACTCAGAACGTAACGGCAGACGAAATACCGCTACGCATTTCGCCCGGCGCGATAACGTCTCTGCCAGCTCACCGCCCTCATGGCGTATATATTCCTCACCTGGACGGGACACCGATCCGTCGCAGGATTACTCATTTTGCCAGCAGCAATAATACGAGTCGCCTGTTTCAGGAATCGAAACCACAATCTTGCTATCATGAGTCCAGTACCCTAACCACTAAACCACAAGTCTCCGCAATGCAAAATGAATGCGTTAAGGAAATTGAAAAGCTGTGTCCACTTAGATATATGCGCATGTACGTACGTAAGTCTGTGTAATAGATCTTCAGGTTGTAGGGAATACGACCGTACGTAAGGAGTTGGTGACGGAGTGTCTCCTTTTAAACGCCGCATGATCGCCCCTAACAAAAATATATAGCCACGATACATGGTATAAAGAATAAAGTGCCAAAGGAATAATGAGGACGACAACCGTTCTACTGTTTGAGAGAAGAAGACTTTATTTACAGAAGTGTACAATAAGAGAATAAGAGCGTCGAACTCCAGCCCGTGGTACAGCAGTGACGGACAAAGGTTTGATACAATAAACAGTAGTTGTACATTATGTTTTTATATATTCATTTCGTGTACTTATTGGTTTTGTAGCCATAACATAGGTAATTGTAGGTTAACCCTAATCTATATATATAAAACTCTAGTTGTGTGAGTGTCTGTCCCCTTCGATTTAGATTCCTAACTCCTCCCACATTTTGCGGTGCAGTTTAACCAAATTCGGGTATCTTATAGTCGTGATTCATATCGAGCCCGTCTGGCTATTAGCGCGCGTCAACGATGAGTCTACGATTTTAAAAATAATTTAACATCATTTTTTATTCCATTTTAATGCATAATTTTTCGTGTGTCGATGGCGGCAGAGTTGGCGTCCACGCTCACACCTGCACCTGTTTGCTTCTCCCCCTTCCCTCCCTCGTGAAGCTGTGGGGAAGGGAGTGTAAAGAAATCAACGTCGTAATGCGTTGTCAAGGAGACCAGCGTTCTTTTAGAACAACGACTTCGTGGCTTGAAGACACCAAAACAGAAATGACTAAGAAAGCCCGAATTGGCATCTATAAGGGAAGTAACTCTCTAAAAATGCTTATATAGTTATTTCCCTTACAAACCCGAGCAACGCCGGGCGATACTGCTAGTCCTTAATAAAAGGGAAGAAGTCTTATGTATTGCATCACCTGGCGAGAATTGTCAGTCGATGCTGTCTTAACAGCTTCTCCGATATAGAAAGTGTAACCATGGATGGCAACATCGGATTCATTTCTTTGATGTCCGCCGTCATGGCGAATGTCATCAGCAAATTGTGTTTCCCTATTTCAAAGGAAACAACACGTTGTGTTTATTACCTTTCCCTATAAAGAAACGCACAACTGGATTTCTTCGCTGTTTAAGGGGAAGCAACTCATTATTCGGCTTTCCCTCGTGACCACGGGAAGTAACTCCAGCCTGACTAATGGAGCGTTCCACTTCCATTTTGAAATGTTGGGTTTAACGCTTAATTGACGTAAAACGACGCCAATTGAATTATAGAAACATCGTGGGAAGTGGATTACCTTTTTTCAATGAAACAGCGTGAATGGGGGTTTTGTGATGTAATACCATGTCATGTTACTTCACTTATAACAAGCTAATTCCAAGTGTTGTTAGCCCACCTTTTCTAGCTGTCCCCAGGCCCGTCGGTCACTTTAAGTGAACACTTCTCGCAGACTGACCTCTTCGTCGTCGTCTCCTTTTTCTAAACCCTACAACTTTCATTGTATCCTTTACAGTAACAGTCGTACGCTGTGTAGAAAGAAAGCAAAATGTATGTGTCAAGGGTATGTTTAAATATTTATGCGCATGCATTCGTGTGTATGAGTCTACACGTAGAGGTTCGCGCTCAAACTCAGTCAATGGCACTTGGAGAGCTTTACCTTTTGACCGAGATTTAAAAAATAATCTTTTGTAACTAAACACTTTCAAACTTCGGACACTGGTAGAATGTGTCAAATAAAACATCTTTTATTCTTAGCGTTTTTGAGAAAAGCTTATATTTAGGAAGTTATTTCACGTTCAAGTTCTCGTATTTCGGTAATTTCAACCAATCAATGACGTGTATTCAGCTGAATAAAATTACTGCCGTTGTTTGTCAACAACAACTATCGGCGGTGTATTTTTCGTTTGTCACTGTTATTTTCACAAGCAAAAGAGGAAAATTAAAACTTTGAGAAGCTATTTTACTTATATAATGAACGGTGGCCGTTTATAAAGTCACAGGAAAAAAGTCGCAATTAATTTATGGGATCCAGACAAAACTCCCAAGGTCAAAACCCCCATCACTTTTTTTTCCTGTGACTTTATTACCGTAACTTTTTTTTTTTTACCTGGATTCTAATAAACGGTGGGAACTGCATACATCCAGCTGAACATTGCTGAATAGTATCAATATTAGCACTTTTAACTTATGATCACAAACTGAAAGCGTTCACAAAAATTATTTGAATTTTAAATAAATTCCCCTTTTATTATTTACTGTGTGATCTGTTAATCCTGTTTGATTTTGTCCCGTTGTTTTTTGGGGGGTTTTTCCTTACCCACTCCCACTTTACCCCGTATTCTGTGCTTAGCTAGTAGTTTTCCTCTTTTGCTTGTGTGGGAGCCAATGTTTAAAAATACTGAGATTACGAATCTCAAGATTTTTTTTTCAAAATTTTAAGTATTTTTTTTTTTTCATAATTGTTGATCATAAATTATTAGAGAAATTGTAGATTAAATAAATCGAAAAAAAAAACCCTCCAAATAACGGTAATTATACATGGCAAGAATAAAGGCGAGACCAACTTACCACCGTTTTATATGTAAAAAAAAATTGAAAACTTTAAACAAGTTCTGGGCAGAGTTTCGGATCAGGACGCCAACGTAAGTTGGATTTTCTCCGTTTTGACGGGGATTTTTCCAATTTTTTTTATCCACGCCGGTCTCCGATATGATGAAAACTATGAAAATTATTTTTGAAAATTAATGATTTTTTTCACCCTTCCTCCCTTTATACCTCACTCCAGACAGATTTTGGCCCGTTGTTTTGTTTTTGCTCTATATTCTACTATAGCCTCGGGCCAATCAAATCCTTCTGAGTGGATTTGGTAGAAGGAAACAGAAAGAAACCCGTCGTGTGTGTGTGTGATAGAACTTTGCTACCCAACAAATTCGTTAAAAAAAATTTTATTTAATGAAAATATTTTCAGACGCAAAGTTGTGTGTTTTAAGGGATATTTAGCTGTTGTTTCTAGGACATCAAACGTCTTGACCCGAAACTCTACTAAATTGTTTTATTTTACTTTACTTTTTGTAGTGTTTTTTTTTTTGTTATAGCTAGATTCTCTTTCCAAAGAAAACATTAAATAAACAAAGTAAAATGGTCGAAGTTGTATGTAATACCTTTGTATTATATTCTAATAATCGAGAGTAAAGTTACGTATTGAATATTTATACAGAAATGGCTCCGCGTCCGAGCGCGTTCGTGTGTGTCCGTCCGTGCGCGTTTTTCATTCATTTCGTACATATATCTTTCACTTTCTCTTCTCTTTCACTTTAAAACAAATTTTTACGGAAAATGTTTTAACGGAAATTAAAGGAGGGGGGGTAGTTTGTGGAAAACGGAGTCTCAGATCAGACGGCCCACATAAGTAGGAATTTCTCCGTTTGGACGGAGATTTTTACCAATTTTTTTCCAGCACAATCTTCGGAATGATGGGAGGCACCTTTTCACGAAGAAAAGAAGAAAATTAAAAAATTTTTTTTTTACTTCTGCCACCCTTCACTATCCCGCCCGGACCGATTTTGGTCTATTTTATTTTTTCACTATGCATTTAAATCCCGCGAGAGAAATATTTTCGGTTTTAAAAAATGTTAATAATTTCAGAGGAAAATCTGAGATTTGGCTGTTGTTTCTAGCACATCGCAAGACCACCCTAGTTTTTTTTTTTTTTTTCTCGCTCAAATATGTATGATTGTTTTGCAATATTTTCCTCCATAAGCATATTTATGCTATAAAAAAAATCAAAAATTTGAAAATCCATGATTTTTTAGCCCCACTTCCTGCCCCCGATTGTTTCTGTTTATATAATTTTAAAATATTGGAAAGCCTGAAAAGATTATTGCTAGGATTTATTCAGAGTGATTTTAATAACACTGCGTACCTCTTCAGACAACGTTGATTTAACAAATCATTTGTTCGGGTCGTTCGGCAAGAGCTGAACACTTCTACATCGTCTTTTATATATATATATATATAATATATATATATATATATTATATATATATATATATATATATAATTATATACATAATAGTTGTTGCCTGTAGATTTGATAGACGAATGCATTCTTCGAATGTATTACGATCTCGGCATGGTATGGCGAAAAGAAAATAATCGTCTGCATAGAGCTTCTGCAAATAATTTTTGTAATCGCACCGATCTCTAGTTCTTTATAAAAACTTACCTGTCATTAGCAGAATTTCCATGACAACAAGCAGTTTTGGATTCCTTTGTGAGCACAGAGGCTTAAAATTCATTCATATGCAACTTTTAATGCTCTTGTTTATTATTTAGTAGCAGATACCCAGCGTTACTCATGATTAAAATGGCATAGTTTTTCTTTATTCATTTACTTGTTTCAGTCATTTGGTTGTGACCATGCTGGAGCACCGCCTTTAATCGAACAGAATGAAAGCAAGAAAGACAGAAAAAAGGAGGAAGGGAGAAAGAGAGAAAAAAGAAAGAAAGAGGGAGGGAGAAAGAAACAAAGAAAGAAGGAGGGAGAGAGAAAAAAGAAAGAACGAAAGAAAGAAAGAGGGAGAAAGAAAAAAGAAAGAGGGAGGAGGGAAAAAGAAAGGAAAGAAGACATAGACTAAAAGAGAGAAACTGTTGCAGAGGGTGAGAGAGAATATGTGTGAGCAAGAGAGAATGAGAAAAGGAACCTCTTTTCTCGAGCTCTGGGCAAAAACTGTTGGCAGAATGGTTAGCATGCCGGACAAAATACTTAACAGCATTTCTTCGTCTTTACTTTCTAAGTTGAATTTCCGCCGAGGTCAACTTTGTTTTTCATACTTTCGAGATCGATGGAATAGGTACCAGCTGAGCCCAGGGATCGATACAATCGACTAGCCCTTTCTCAATAAATATTCTCTTATAGAAGCAGGTACGACTGTGGTTAAGAAGCTCGCTTTGCAGTCACGTGGTTTTGCATTCAGTGCTACTGCGTGACTTCTGCTATCGCCTCGGACCGACTAATACCTGGTCGGTGAAATTGGTAGAGAGAAACTGCGGAAGGCCTCAATGTATATATGTGTGTGTGTGTAAAGGAAAGCGAAGTCCTCTATCTCTCACTGTTGTGCACGCGAGGATAATAAAAATTACATTACTTTCAAACTCAATCGCGTATGTATTTGTCTTTTTTTGTACATATGTATGCCTACCTATTAATAAAATTGTTATAATGAAAACTGATCCGTTTAGCCAACATTATGAATTGGAATAGTCTATATCCGCTCCGCGAATCAACTTTAATCTGATTAGAGTAAAGCAAATGGGTTTGAAATTGAAGTCTTTTTGGCTCCAGCTCGGGCACAATCGAATGAAGTAAATAAATATATTTGTACACAGATTATATCATCTCATGTATTGATAAAATCAAGGATAAAGTAAAAATGGAGAGGGAATATTCAGTCTGTTCTTTGTTTGATTTACGGGGTGAGCGCGAACGCAGACCCCACACTTAGAAATAGCGCACCCGAGTCGCCCACATTTGGGGCGATCGCAAAGGTCAACCCAACCGGAGTGCAATGGAAGGGCCTCACTCTGGGAGAACCACCTAGCTGATCATGGTTTACCCCTGTGCCAGGTAAGTATGATTATGCTAGTTGACATTTTTATTATATACATTTAATGGCAAAATCATTGACTGATTTTATATAAACAATATATTCCATTCTATTATTTACACTAAAAACAAATAAGAGAATTTATTAAGTATTTTATTCAGTTCATCATTTATTATTGTTTGATATAAGTACTTTTATAGAATTTGCTTTTCTTGTCTATATTTTACAAATTTAATAATTAAACTTTCTTTCGTAACTGATTTCTCCAAGAATACGTCATTATTCAAGGGAGGTAATTGAGCAATTTCTTCTATTAATGAGTTTTAGTAAATCTTTGTTGATGTTTTCATTCTTAATTTCCTCTTATCTTATGTTTGTTTGTTCTGATATATTATCATAATTCAACACAGCTTAAATGTCATACTGTTTACTGCTACATTCATGGGTCTCTCCTGCCGTTAAAAATATATTTTAGCGAACCGAATTTCGCGACCTTATTTCGATTGTCATTTCGAGTAACTTTTCTCTTTATTTTTCTCACGCTCAGTTACGAAATGAATGAATAACGCGCACGGACGGACAAATGCACACGCAAACGCGAACGCGCTCGGACGCCGAGTCATTTCTGTATAAATATTCAATACGTAACTTTACTCTCGATTATTATTAGAATATAATGCAAACGTAGGCTATGTTTCGTTATAACTCTCAAAGTTGTCAACGAACTGTCATCCGTATCAGCTGTTTTGTTCGTTAATTTCCGTAAATTATTTTTATTTATTTATTTTTGAAAGAGAGGAGAAAGTGAAAGATGTACGAGCGTGTATGTGTATGTGTGTGTGAAAGAAAGTGCGGCGATCTTTCGTTTGTAGTAGCACGTTTCCGTCGATGATTTCCGTAAAAAACTTTTTTTTTTTACATATGGGTTTGCGGGAACATTTGAAGTAATGAGAGCGAAAGAGACTAAGAGGAAGCGATTTTATGACGAGGGAATTTCTTTTGAAGTCCCCGAAGCATTGATGTACATGTGTGTGTGTGTGTGTGTGTGTGTGTTTGATGGGGTGTGGGAGACAGACAGTATGTTGTGTAAGTGAAGTGCTTCTGTTAGTGTGTGTGAAGAGACAGAGAGAGTAATGTGTGAAAGAGAGAGATAACTGAAATTTTTTACTCGGTGTATGTGTATATGTATGTATGTGTGTGTGTGTGTATGTATCTATGTATGTGTGTGTGTATGTATGGCCGATTCAGTGTAATTATTTACTCGGTATATGTGTATATGTATGTCTGAATGTATGTGTGTGTGTGTGTATGTATGTATGTATGTATGGCCGATTCAGTGTCACACACACACACGCACATGTACATACAAAAAAGATGTATGCATATGTATTGATGTATATACGTATATATCACAACACACCCCTCAGTCATTCTTTTTCTCCCTTCTTCTCTCTTTCTTTCTCTCTCTCTCTCTCTCACACACACACATCCATTTCATATACACGTACATATATCTTACACTTTCTCTTCTCTTTCATTTTAAAACAAATTTTTACGGGAATTAACGAACGCAGGTGACAGCTCTACAAGTCAAAACAAAAGATAAATTGTGTAAGTTCCCAAATGCATAAACGCATCACACACGATGTAACGGTAATTTTGGATTCTTTTCGTTTCTTCCAACCACTCGAAGATTTTAAAATTCTCAATGAAAATGATCTTTACCTTTTGACCGACAGATACTCTTTCAAACTTCGGACACTGGTAGAATGTGTCATATAAAACATCTTTTACTCTTAGCATTTTAGAGAAAAACTTATATTTACGAATTTATCTCACGTTAAAGTTGCCCTATTTCGGTAATTTCAACCAATCAATGACGTGCATACTACTGCTTTGGTCAACAAGAACTTCCAGCGGTGTATATTTCGTTTGCCACTGTTGTTTGACAACCCTAACCCTAAAACCTTAAAGCTAAAACCAGTACAAACGCACGAACGATGTCATAAATAACAGTGACAAACGAAAAATACACCGCCGATAGTTGTTGACAAACAATGGCAGTAATTTTATTCAGCTGAATAAATATGTCGGTCAAAAGGTAAAGATCCAAAATGAGTAGGCCAAAATCGGTCTGGGCTGGGATGGTGAGGGGGTGGCAGAAGTAAAAAACTTTTTTTTTAAATTTTTCTTTTCTTCGTGAAAAGGTCCCTCCCGTCATTCCGAAGATTGTGCTGAAAAAAAAATTGGCAAAAATCTCCGTCCAAACGGAGAAATTCCTACTTATGTGGGCCGTCTGATCTGAGACTCCGTTTTCCAGAAACTACCCCCCCCCCCGCTCCCAAAAGATTTTGCTTACAAATTTCTTTGTAAATGTAATCTACACCGTTTGAAAGGTATTTGTATAAAATTTCATTAAAAAATACCCATTTTCCTGAAAGTTACAAGGGGGAAATGTCGAGTCGTGAATTTTCCGAAATTCCTTTCCCCAACCCCTCGGAAAAATTCTTCCACCAAATCTTCACAAACACTCAATCTACAGGATCTCAGCATTTTTAGTTGAAAGTTTCGTTAAAAAGTATTCCTTTTTCTGGAACTTATGATGCCACAAAGTCGGTTGCGTATACATCTTGTTTGCTTTCATTAAATTCTTTTCTAAAAATAAAATCTATTTAATTTTCACGGTTCCTTTGTCTATGTAACAGAGTGTTTTTCTTCCTATTCCATGCAACCACATATGACCTATTGGGCTTACACTGAATTGCTGTTATATATATATATATATATATATATATATATATATATATATATATATATATATATATATATATATATATATATATATTATATATATATATTCCAGTAGTATTCTTTATTTTTAAAGGTGCAATTACTCTCTGGTCCTGGTATGTATTTAGTATGATCATCGAAACAATTCTTGCGGGGTCTTTTCTGTTTGGCTGTCAAAATTTGGCACATTAATGTAGTTTTCCAAGCTGAATTGTTGGAATTGTAGCGGAGCTTAGTGAAATTAATCTTCTCTTACGTAGCAGATAACAGTTAGCCTTCGGCCGCTTAGGCCTAGTTGTGTCCACTACTCTGATTGGTTGGTTTTGGTGCAGTTTATCTCTTGCTTTATTTCGCGCCAATGTGCAAGCCAACCAATCGCAACCTTCTGATAAGGTCCCGTGACACTGTTTTTCTAATGCTCGTTTGAGCCTCTAGATTGCTATAAAACCCAGCGATTCATCGAATCGAGCTTGTCTTTGGTTCTCACCACTGACCACAGAGCATCCAGCGACACAGCCATGTTCCAGCGACCGCGACACCACTAGCAGCATTTCAGGGCCTTCACCACAGTCGCCCTCACCTTAACGTCGCCACCAACATCAATACATGCACAGCAACATCACCTAGGTTTAACTTCACGCTGTTTGTGAATACTCACCAAGGTTAATAGCTAGCTCAACCTGCGAGAACTTTCTGCATCAAGTAACCCAGCACAGCATAGCATCCACAACCGCTTACTCAACATGAGTTTCAACCGGCTCTACTTTGTGACCTCAACCACTTGTACAGAACTACAACTATTGCGTTCATTACTACGAACTGGTATTTATCTCCATCTTGTGTCAGATCTTCTTCTAGTGTCCTGATAGACTCATTTCTATGCTCTGTATTTTATCCCACACGCAAACACCTTGTTTGTAGCGCACATACGCATTATTGTATGCATTTACGGCCTGTCTATTGTCTATTATTATTGTTCTTATTATATATGTACTTATGTCGAACACACAGACACACACTCTGCTACCCACATGTCAACACCTGAATAAAACCTTTCTCTTACATTCTACGGTTGTGTCGTCTTCTTATTCCTTCTTGGCACTTGTATTCATTTATCCATATTTTGGCTTTTATTGTAATGCGACCGTGCGGTGTTTAAAGGAGTCATTCATTCGTCACCATCTCCTTTTCGCACGGTCGTTCTACAGAATTATTTCACTTTTTCCAGAAAAATGTTTTTAAAAAGTTACAGAGGTTCAAAGTTTGATCATTTTCACCCAGTCAAGAAACAGGATTTGGAAGCTGTCATTTTGTGCGTGACTGCACATTTTGTCATCAACATCCTGAAAATAGCACGGGTTGTCAATATTTATATTCTACACGCGGAAAGCGAGTAAACAACACGTCTTTTGTAGTTTGAAGCATTCAATATGCATTTAATGCGATAGCACGAACTTAAAAGATTTCAATCTGTTTTAGGGTTATAGTTAGGGTTAGCTAGGGTTGGGGTGGGGGAAAGGGTATATTTTTTTTTTCTTCAGAAATGTAAATAAACCCAATCTGTTTCTTAAACTAGAGGCATATTCATACGGCACAGAATGTTTTCACCTCAATAGACGTCATTGAAATTGCAGAAATTGAAGAAAAAACAACAAATATCTTACAAACTATAGAATTTTCCCAATAAAGCCGAGAGAAAAAGACATTCTACCAGTATTCGAAGTATAAAAGTGGTTAGTTACGTGGAAATTATTTTTAAAAACTGCCGGTCAAACCGAAAAGATCCCAAAAACGTTATTTAGCTGTTGTTTTCAGCACACCTCACAACCACCTCAATGTCAAAAAAAGAAAAAGAAAAGAAAGAGTAAACAATACGTCTTTTGTAGTTTTAAGCATTCAATATGTATTAAATGCGATAAACAACGCTTTACATGCGATACGAAGCAAAACATTACAAATTAAATATGCTTAAAAAATACACTTAAGCATTAGTACGAACTTAAAAAGATTTATCTAAAAACAAAATAGTGAATTATAAATCAAATATTTTAAAAATTGAAAACGAATATTTAAAATGCATTCAATCAATTTCTCGAACAAATCACAATTTTCATATCACCCGTGCCACATACATTCACAGAGATATGAATCTACCATAGAACAATGCCACAGCATCGTTTATTAAACAGAAAAGATCCTTCTTGCATAATAATAATAATAAGTTTTGGTAACAATGTCATGTCTCATAGTAGACATTATCAAAGCGTAGGGGTTCAGGAGCATCCATATCTCTTTTGCTGATTATGCTGTAGCGAGACCAATTTCTATTGTGATATTGAAATCGACTAACCTTTTATAGGTTCCCCATGTTAATCTGTAATGATTGGTTGTCTTACCTATCACGTGAGTTTAGAACATTGGTAGAGTCCTGTAATTTGATTGCGCGAGACACGGATCGCAATACATTTTCAAACAACTAATCTGAACCTGAGCTGGAGCCTACCTTCTTCTGTCTCTATATAGGTCTAACAAATCATCTCGGATAGAGGGGTGAGCGATTTTCATGAAGGCGAATCATGTAATTTTCCTGTCGTTATGCAACAGAACAGAATTAATATAACGGAACACATGCAACCAACGACGGCCAAAGCTGAATTATCCAAAAGATGGATTAACTATAAAACCAGAATTCGTGATGTGTTTATTTTGCCCACTGTATTATTTAACGAAGAATAAAGTTACGCTGTTGTTTTTAAACTTCGTTTCTTGTACTATTTTCACGAGTGAACACGTAACATATGTTACATAATGGCATGCAAGATTTCGTAGTAAAACCAAGGAAGACTTTATACCTACACCGTTAAAATGTATTAAGTAGCTATCTCCAATTCTTAGAGAGAAGACGAGATATGACGTACTTATCACAGTTCCAGAAGTTATTATTCCTGTCAATGTTGCTTGAACATGTACCCATGCATAACTTTCTGGTGATATAATGAATATTTTCTTCCAAGTCTCTATTTAAGTAGGTGAGTCCAGCCATCCTTGGTTCACATGGAACAGCTGTGCCCTCAGATTAATTGTTTAGGTGTTCGTTGCCTCATCTCATGATGGTCTTCTCTACTGAGTAAACATGTATGTATGTATGTATATGTATGTATGTATGTATGTATGTATGTATGGTCGAGTCGTCGGCGACCAAACCGGCAACACTATCAAGCTTGTTTGGTGAGGAGGGTGTTTATTGGACACCTTGCGGGATGAAAAACAAAACCCGTCAAAAGGCAGAGAAACTCTTGAGAGTCGACGGCCATCCAATAATTGTCTTAAGGTTGTATCATGCGCGGGGACATAGAAATAATAGGACTGAATACCCGATCGCGCAGTTAAACCATTGGGAGTGAAGGACTCCTAGCCTTTGTTAGGGCATCCTTCTAGGAAAAGGTAACTCAGGTAACTGGGATAACTCCGACATAAACTGCGGCTCAGTGGTTACCGATGATGTTGACTTGTTCTTCTTTTCGGATTATGGCTGCTGTTGCTTAGTGAGTGGGATTGACTCAGTGCACAGCCTTTCCTCACTTAAAAAAAAACTTCTTGCACAGGCATTGTACGATAACAACATTGATTAAGCTTCGTGCAATGGTCATACTCGATAACGAGGGGGCAGCCACCATGTATGTATGTATGTGTGCAGATTTATATGTTTTGTTTTATGTATGTATTATCATGCATATAGTTGCATGTCTAGACATGCTCATTATATACTTAAATGATAAACTTCTGGAAAGTTTTACAGATTTTGACAGCGCCAATGATGGCTTGGATCTGTAGTCTTCGAATCAGCTTTCTCCTTTCTGGTTTTGAGAAGCCTAATTTCTCAAGATGGCGAACCTTCGGTATAGGTACACACGTGACTTTGTTTACATTTCTGAAGATAACAGAAACTCTTTTCTCCTACCCCTACCCCTAACCCCCCCCCCATATATAAAAAAAAGATCTTTTGGATCTTTTCTTTTGAAGGCCAGATTTTCCTAGGTAACTAAACAAAAGATCCTTAAGCTGTGTTGAATTATGATAATATAACAGAACAAACAAACATAAGATAAGATAAGAGGAAATTAAGAATGAAAACATCAACAAAGATTTACTAAAACTCATTAATAGAAGAAATTGCTCAATTACCTCCCTTGAATAATGACGTATTCTTGGAGAAATCAGTTACGAAAGAAAGTTTAATTGTTAAATTTGTAAAATATAGACAAGAAAAGCAAATTCTATAAAAGTACTTATATCAAACAATAATAAATGATAAACTAAATAAAATACTTAATAAATTCTCTTATTTGTTTTTAGTGTAAATAATAGAATGGAATATATTGTTTATATAAAATCAGTCAATGATTTTGCCATTAAATGTATATAATAAAAATGTCAACTAGCATAATCATACTTACCTGGCACAGGGGTAAACCATGATCAGCTAGGTGGTTCTCCCAGAGTGAGGCCCTTCCATTGCACTCCGGTTGGGTTGACCTTTGCGATCGCCCCAAATGTGGGCGACTCGGGTGCGCTATTTCTAAGTGTGGGGTCTGCGTTCGCGCTCACCCCGTAAATCAAACAAAGAACAGACTGAATATTCCTCTCCATTTTTACTTTATCCTTGATTTTTATCAATACATGAGATGATATAATCTGTGTACAAATATATTTATTTACTTCATTCGATTGTGCCCGAGCTGGAGCCAAAAAGACTTCAATTTCAAACCCATTTGCTTTACTCTATCAGATTAAAGTTGATTCGCGGAGCGGATATAGACTATTCCAATTCATAATGTTGGCTAAACGGATCAGTTTTCATTATAACAATTTTATTAATAGGTAGGCATACATATATACAAAAAAAGACAAATACATACGCGATTGAGTTTGAAAGTAATGTAATTTTTATTATCCTCGCGTGCACAACAGTGAGAGATAGAGGACTTCGCTTTCCTCTACACACACACACATATATACATTGAGGCCTTCCGCAGTTTCTCTCTACCAATTTCACCGACCAGGTATTAGTCGGTCCGAGGCGATAGCAGAAGTCACGCAGTAGCACTGAATGCAAAACCACGTGACTGCAAAGCGAGCTTCTTAACCACAGTCGTACCTGCTTCTATAAGAGAATATTTATTGAGAAAGGGCTAGTCGATTGTATCGATCCCTGGGCTCAGCTGGTACCTATTTTATCGATCTCGAAAGTATGAAAAACAAAGTTGACCTCGGCGGAAATTCAACTTAGAAAGTAAAGACGAAGAAATGCTGTTAAGTATTTTGTCCGGCATGCTAACCATTCTGCCAACTCGTCGCCTTAGTAATAATAATAACAATGAAAATAATACGAAGGTATTAAACAATAGTTTCCAATATAAATAGACATTTGTAATGAAATAATGAACAAGTATGTGTATTCACATGCCCATGAAAAGACCAATGAGAGCATCTCTCGGGTGGAAACCAAAGAGACAAGATTGTCTAAATTTGATTAAGGGTTGTGGTCATGGATCTAGCAAACATTGATCTGGTTTAGTAGCAGTTTTGGGTCTTGAAAACTACATTTAAAAAAAATAATCTGCTAGAAATTTGAAATACTTCAAGTGGCTCAAAGAAAAATTAACAAAATCGGGTATTTTTCATTTTCTTCCGACCACAAATCTTAATCTGAAAATTTTCAGGAAATGTACTTTTGATATAGTTTTGCATGCTGATGACAAATTTCACAGTTATTATTTTGGGAAATCTATATATATAAAACAAAGGATGTCTGTGTGTGTAATATGTATGTATTTCTACAGTTTTCAACCGATTTTCACCAAACTTTCCTCACACATTACTTGTGTGCCGAGGATGCACAAGTTTTTGCCCAGAGCTCCCGAGAAAACTCGGATTTTTTAGATACCTTTCTGCTTTTTAAGACAATAAGGTGTTATTGAAGGGAAATCTGGCTGCTATTTCTAGCTGCCTGAGTGACAACATAGCGATTCTCTCGCGGATTTACAGATAAATGAATTAATTACTATTTTACAGAATAAAATTAATGAATTAATTATATAAATTAAATAATTCTTGAAAATTAATTAATATTAATAATATTTTTTGAACAAAGTAAATAATTTTTAAAACTTAAATAATAATTTTTTTTACACAAACGCGAACGTATATAATTTCTGAAACTTAATTATTTTTTTCTTTTACACAGACGTATATAATTTATTAAACTTAATAAATTAATTTCTTCACACAAATGTATAAATTTTTTGGCACTACTACGGAATTAGCTGTCAGGCTAAATTCTTTCCGTAGAATTTATCAAAAAACGCGCAAAATTATTCCGTAGAATTTATCAAATTAAAAGACGCAAAATTAATATTTCTTTGAAATTGCAAATTATTTAGAATATAAAAATATAATTTTCAACAGAGAGAATTTATCAAAATATAAAACAAATGAAGTTTGAAGTTAAGTTTTAAAATAAATGTGATACCTATGCTCTGTAGATACTTATACTCTGTAAGGTCTCTGTAAGTTGCTAAATCTTCTTTTGCCCAATAATATAATATATAAATGATTTGTTCACACTTCAATTTACTATTTTCTAGAAATGTTCCTTTTCTAATTGAAACCATTTTTCTACAAGGCCTTCCACATAACCATATCACTCCATCCGACAATTTTTTTTTAGCTACATCCCTCATGCTAGTTCCACACGATGTACATATTTTCTGGGTATTTAAAAGTCCATGTCTCTTAAGCCAATTAATACTATCTGCTGTTGTAGCGATGGCAATATCGCGGTGATTAATTCCTTACTGAAAATTTTTTCGCACGTGATGATATCAAAGTGAACAACTTTGAATTACGCGCGGTTTCGGTGGTGGTGGAGGTGGTAGTGGTGGTCATTAGTGAACAAATTATTGATATATTATATTATTGGGCAAAAGAAGATTTAGCAAAGGGACTAACACAGGAATGTCGTATAGCAAATGTAACCGTAACAGATTGGAGAAATTTTTGCCGTGATACATGTGCCCCAATAATTACAGGTATAAATCTGAATAGAGTAGCTGTAGATCCCTCAATAGTTCGGCGTAGGTATTTTCTTTTTCGTAGATCTTTAGCTTATGTTAACATCCGCTGGGCAGCTGATTGTGTGTATGTATGTATGTATGTATGTATGTATGTATGTATGTATGTATGTATGTATGTAGTGAAGGCGCATGGCTCAGTGGTTAGAGCGTCGAGCTTACGATCGTGAGGTTGTGATCTCAAATCCCGGACCGGGCTGCGTGTTGTGTTCTTGAGCAAGACACTATATTTCACGTTGCTCCAGTAACTCAGCTGTAGAAATGAGATGCGACGTCACGGGTGCCAAGCTGTATCGGCCTTTCCCTTTCCCTTGGATAACACTGGTGGCGTGGCGAGAGGAGGCCGGTATGCATGGGTGACTACTGGTCTTCCATAAACTACCTTGGCCAGACTTGTGACTAGGAGGGTAACTTTCTAGGTGCAAGCCCATGGTCAGTGTCGTGACCGAAGGGGGTCCCAGGCCCATGTATGTATGTATTTAGGTAGGTAGGTAGGTACGTACGTACATTGGTAGGTAGATAAGTTGACAAGCAGATAGGTAGGTAGGTAGGTAGGTAGGCAGGTAGGTAGGTTGATGTTATGTATGTAGATATTTAAATTTACATCCATACATATAAAGGCTTGCAATTTTGTTATTCTTTCAAGCAACCCAGTCGTCTCTTTTTTCTCTATTATATCATCACCACATCTGTTTATGTCTGTCAGTCTGTCTTACCATGTTTTGAGTGCCTGTGTATGTGTGTGAGAGAGAGGGAGAGAAAGCACGTTTTTCGTGTGTTCTTAAATTTCATAAAATATAAAGAAGTCCATGAATAAGAAATTAAATGCATAGGAAAAATAAATAAATGAATAAATAAAAATGAAAAATTATCGACGAAATTTGTTCAAGCCAATAAAACATGTCTTAACACGCTATCTCTCAACAGTCGGAGAGCCATATAGTAACGAAATGGTCCTTCATTTCATTGGCATTTGCAGAATACGATTCCAATTAAGAGGGTATTTACACGCTATATTTGTGTCAAGTCAGTCATAAATACTTGGGTTCGTTTACTTTTGATAAATTCCAAAGGTGTCCTTGACAACCAAGGCCCTACGCTCCCACCTTAAAGCAGATCTACTTAAACACAAAATTATTCTACGAGAAACACGTAGAGAAGAGATATGATATGCTCGTAAGTAATGACTTTTATAAGCTCTTTTTTTTTTTAATTAATTGGTGTGTTTTCTTCTTTTTCATGTATTACTTTTCATAAAACTTCTATTATTGACATGTTGGTTTTGAAGTAAAGGTAGCGAAAAGCTGAGTAAGATTAAAGACGGACGTCGGATTTAGGAAGCACCAAGTTGCAATTTCTCCGTTTTGTCGGGGTTTATTCAGATTTTTTTTTCACGGTGCCCTTAGAAATACCCTGGACTATCTTCTTAGGAAAAAAAAAAACGGGCGTAACTTCGGTATATATATCCGGAAATACCGGATACATTTCAACAAAGTGTTTTTTTTTATATATATGGGTGGGGGGGATTAGGGTTGGGGGGAGGAAAGGGTTTCTGTTATCTTCAGAAATGTAAACAAAACCACTTCCGGTACTTACTGTACGTATACCGAAGGATCACCAAAAAACGAATTTCGAAAAATGATGTTTTTTTTTTCGTATCCCATTTGTTGCCATTTCACTTCATTTACTTCGTTAATATTCTTGGAGAAGTATGAACATCCTATTTTCTCTTTGACGTACTTATACAAGTATGTCCCCCTCTCCACCCGAATTTGTTTGCTCATAATTTTCAGAAAACTGTATTTTTTAACTATTTTTCGTTAAAAGTCTATGACGTCATCAGTGAGTGTGTATAACATTGGTCCATGTGCTCGACTGAGCTGAACAATCAAGGGCATAACTACGTATGTGTGCCCACCCCTGACTTTGTTTCCTCATAACTTTCAGAAAAATGGATATTTTTTCATGAAATTTTCAACAAATACACTTCAGATGTAGTCTTGGATTCAGTGTCACTGTATGACACGTTGGGCAAGTGTTTTCTACTATAGCCCTGGACCAACCAAAGCCTTGTGAGTAGATTTGATTGACAGAAACTGAAACAGTCAAATGATCAAAACAAGTAAAAGAATAAAAGAATACATACATACATACATACATACATACATACATACATACATACATACATACATACATACATACATACATACATACATACATACATACATACATACATACATACATACATGCACACACACACACACACACACACACACACACACACACACATATGTAAATGGAACAAAAATACAATAGAGGGCATTAAAACGTTCAGACAAACAGACGATACAAAGATGGACAAGAGAAACAATTAGAGGGACAGGCAAAAAAAGACTGGTAATACTTGGCTTCCTTTCATCAGTCAAGTCCCAGAAGTCATGACCATTTCAGGCAGTTACACTTGAGATGATTTGATCTGGTTGCCCCCAAAAAGTCTAAGCTAAGAGCATTAGACCCCTTAGTAAGAAAGCTAGCAAATGTGTATGGCAACAAAGACAAAAAGGACAAACAAAAAATATAGAGAACATGGTACACAATTATGAATACAAACAATAAGAAATTACAACAGGCGTCTTTCGACTGAGAATGAATCATATTGAGCTGGCATGTATAAAGTGAAAGCCTAAAGGCAAGAACATGAGATGGACACAAGAGGTGTGTATATATATATATATATATATATATATATATATATATATAAAATAAGTATAGGAGTGGATGTGTGGTAAGAAGCTTGCTTCCAAACTACATGGTTCCTGGTTCAGTATATGTATACACACACACACACACACACACACACACAAATGTGTGTGTATGTGTATATATATGTGTGTGTATGCATGCACATTTGTCTAGACATTGCATGATGGTTCTAAATGTGCATCATCATCATCATCATACAAGCAAGGTTGTTCATTGCCAGTCTTCTGTGAAAAATATGTCTGGCTATGGAAAAATATTACTCGGGTAGAAGAGAAGTGAGGGTTAGTGACAAGAAGGACATCTGGCCATAGAAAATCTGCCTCAACAAATTCCATCTGATTCATACATGCGTAATAAAATCGATGTTAAATGATGATGGTGGTGGTGGTGGTGGTGGTGGTGATGATGAGGATGATGAGGAAGAAGAAGAAAAGAATAATAATGATAATAATTAATTCGTTTATTGGCCACAAGGGCTAACAAAAATCAGATAAAACATAAAGGGACAAAATACAGGATGAAAGTTACAAAAAGGGTTTTGTCCATTTGAAAAGTCCGTGTACAAATGCAAGTTAACAACAAAAATATGTAACAATTAAAACTTCCAATAGGAGGGAGGCACTTCGAAAGGTTACTCGTGGAAAAACCCATAAAATCCACAGGACCCTGGTCAAAAGGGAGATAGAGAGCCCCTTTCTCCTTTAATATTTACCTCTTTTGTTACAGGTGTAACCTCAGAATTGGTCCGTTCATACTGGCCATTCTTCCGACATTCACCCACCTTTCAATAAAATAATAATTGTTAATTTCTAGATCATTTCCTTTACCCCTGTAGCTGTTGGCAATGATACTATTATGTTGAGTCATGGGGAACAATACCTACCTGCATTTCCTGATTGACTATGCCAGAAATTAGTGCATCTCAACAACTATTTCTGATTTCAATTGCTTTTCCTTGCCTTCATATAATTCATCTCACTTTTGACTATATAACTGTCAAGTTTAATAGCTTGTCTCACTCTGTTTGTAAGATCTACTCATGATAGATCATTCCTCTTCCATGCATTCTCTTCCAGAGCTATATTTCATGTGTAAGTCATTTTACATATCTATTTGTCTTATGAAAAAAAAAGAAAAGAAAAAAGAAGTATTTCATATCAGGTTAATGATTTCTCACCTAATCTTCGGGATCTTGAAGATCCAATATATTTATTGGATTAATGAACAAACCTCTTGAATCTATGCAATTTTTTTAGATTTTGTGTTGGTATGAGATTGTTTTATGTTGCAATATATGTTTGCATTTGATTCCAGATAATGATCTACTGCTTAACTCATTTTGAAAATATCTATGCAAAAAGGAAAGCAAGTTCAATTATCCTCTCTGTTATGCTCAAACCATAGAGAAAATGAGGGGACCAAGGTTAGTATTTGACTGAAATATAATATTGATTACAATGTGACTTTGCATCTTTTGAACTTAACTCAGAAAATAAAATTTAACTGCTGTTATGATGATCTTGTGATATATGGCATCAATTTGGCTGACTCAGCAGAATATTTTGGCTTATCAATCAAAAATTTCTACTTATGACAGCTGATGGACATTAGTTCTGAACTTCTGTTTAGGATCAGTGTTGAGTAATACAGTGTGTAGAATTAGTCCCCTAATGAGAAGTTACATCATTTTTCTTCATTCTTGAAAATATCTACTATGTATGCCTAGACTTCTCATGAAATTAAGGTGTCTTCTCTTTTGCCTTTTTCTTGTCCTGATGGCATCAAATACTAACAAATTCCTACTTATACTTCGCTTTAATGTAGAAAGCAAATTATTGGCTAGAATCATCAGCAGTTAAAAGAGAAAATTACACACCTTTGGTGCCATGGAGTTTCAAATGTTTTAATGGCACATATAAAGGGTAAGAATATAAAGCACATATAAAAGATAGACTACTCATAAAATTAAAATCAAGAGATTATATTGGACTTAAAAGAACATCCTTGATATGTTAGTGTGTTTCAACAGCAAATACCTCTAAAAATGCTTGGTACATTTGATTTCACTCAAACACAGTTTGAGAAATGGCTAAGCAAACAGAATGTGGAGAAACCAACTCAAACTAATGAGTAATCTTTCATGTTTCATTTTCTTTAAGTTATATATATTATCATCATCATCATCGTCATCATTTAATATATATATATATATATATATATATATATATATATATATAAATTAGAGAAAAGCCACTATTATGTAATTCAAACAATGATAGACATAAACCAAATCATAAAGAAAAAATAAAATATATTATAAAACATATAATTAGATCACAAAAGTACAAAAAAATGGATATTATACATTTATATTGTGAAATTTGATTCAATACTAAATTGAATTTTTCCCTGTAAGTTTGGAGTTATACTCCCTAATATTATTATTATTATTATTATTATTATTATTATTATTATTATTATTATTATTGTTGTTGTTGTTGTTGATAGACTTCCTCATAGTTTCTGTTTACCAAATTCATTCATAAGACATTGGTCAGCCTGAGTCTATAGGAGAAGACACTTACCCAAGGCGCTGTGCTGTGTGACCGAACTAGAAATCACATGGTTATAGTAGTGGTTATAAAGTGAGCTTCTTAACCGCACATCTATTCCTGCTCCTATGTTCAACATTATCAGAAAAAGTGCCAAGCTGAATCTGGCTGAAGATTTATGTTAAGTATCTGTGGAATATTCAGTGGAGGCGATGACAAATGACCAAGACCTTTGGCAATATTGTTGTGCTTGAGAAGACTCACCAAGTGGAACCATAGTTGTGGCCATTGCCAGTGGCATGTAAATAGCACCCATTACACTCTTGGAGTGTTTGGCATTAGAAAGGGAATCTAGCTGTACAAACCCTTCCAAATCAGACTAGAACCTGGTGCAGCTCTCCAGCTTACCAGATCCAGTCAAACTGCATGGAAAACAGACATTAAATTATGATGATGAGGATGATGATGATGATTGTACTTTGATCAATGGGTAATTCTGTGATGGAGGTAGTCATGGTTTTTGATCTTAGTTGGGAACACTCTATCCTTGCCAGCCTACTGACTGTTATAACTGCCACCATGCCTCATTCCACTTCACCCCTACTGATGAAAATGGAATGGCCCACAGGTTGTAGCTTGTCTTAGTTAGCATTTAGAAATTTAACCTAATCCAGGATTTGACAAGTATTAACAACTTAACAACAATTTTGTTGATTTAATTGATTATATTATTCAGAAATTAGGGTAATGACAGATATTTGAATAGAAGGCTGGTGATAGGGTTGATAATAGTAGAGGGAATGTGGTGGTGGATAGTCATAGTGTGAGAATTGGTGGTGGTGGTCATGGTTGTGGTTGTCATCATCAGGATGACAGCAGCGACAAACAGTGCTAATAGTCTAGGTTTATGATTATTCTGTGATCGTAAACATCATCACCATTACCAGCAGCAGAGCAGAAGTACAGACACCACTAATACTACTTCCACTACCATTAACATTACCACTACCACTATCAGCACCTTCACTACCATCAGCAGCATCACCACCATCACCACTGCCGCCGCTACCACCACCATCACCACTGCCGCCACCGCCACCACCGCCATCACTACTACCACTGCACCTTTAATTTTCTGGATATGTGAACCTCCAGAGATAAACCTTCTCAATTTCTTTTTTCTTAACCCTTATTCCACAGCAACATTACCACCACCACTGACTACAGCAACAACCTACAACACTCACACTTCCATCTCCAACACTGGCTGCCACCAACAAAAACACCAGCACCACCACCACCACCACTACTACAACTACATCATCATCATCATCATCATCATTTAGCGTCCGTTTTCCATGCTAGCATGGGTTGGACGGTTCTACTGGGGTCTGTGAAGCCAGAAGGCTTCATCAGGCCCAGTCAAATCTGGCAGTGTTTCTACGGCTGGATGCCCTTCCTAACGCCAACCACTCCGTGAGTGTAGTAGGTGCTTTTTACGTGCCACCCGCACTGGTGCCAGACAGAGCTGGCAAACGGCCACGAACGGATGGTGCTTTTTATGTGCCACCGGCACGAGGGCCAGGCGAGGCTGGCAACGGACACGAAACGGGGCGGTGCTGGCAACGGTCGCGAAACGGAAAGTTCTCTTACATGCCACCGGCACTGGTAACACATCTGCAATTTCCATTGATCGATTTCCATTGATCGATTTCGATTCTGATCCTCACTTGCCTCAATGGGTCTTCACAAGCAGAGTTTCGACATGCCACCGGCACTGGTAGCACATCCGCAATTTCCATTGATCGATTTTGATTCTGATCCTCACTTGCCTCAACACGTCTTCACAAGTAGAGTTTTGTGTCCCAAGAAGGGAAGGTATGCATACGTAGGCTGGCTCCATCCCATGTAGAAGGCCACGGGTTGTGGACTCACTTGTCCTGCCGGGTCTTCTCGCGCACAGCACACTTCCAGAGGTCTCGGTCTCTAGTCATTTCCTCAGTGAGACCTAAAGTTCGAAGGTCGTGCTTCACCACCTCGTCCCAGGTTTTCCTGGGTCTGCCTCTTCCACAGGTTACCTCCACAATTAATGACAATAGCAGCAACAACACCACTAGCACTTCTGTCTCCAACAACACTAACAACATCATCAACACCAGCATTGCCACCACACCACCACCACCATCACCACCACCATTCCAATCAAAACCACCACTACTACCACCACCAGCATAAAGAATAATACCTATTTCTTTACTACCCACAAGGGGCTAAACACAGAGAGGACAAACAAGGATAGACACACAGATTAAGTCGATTATATCGACCCCAGTGTGTAACTGGTACTTAATTTATCGACCTCAAAAGGATGAAAGGTAAAGTCGACCTCGGCGGCGGAATTTGAACTCAGAACGCAGCGGCGGACGAAATACCACAAAGCATTTCGCCCAGCGTGCTAACGATTCTGCCAGCTCTCCGCCAAAAATAATAATACCTGTTATACCACCACCACCACCACCACCACCACCACCATGCCCTCTCCCTGTCAACAAAGAAATGAAAAATAACTAAACAGAAAAAAAAAAACCTACCTTATCCACCAAGCATGTTTGTTAATTTTAGTACCAGAAATCACAATCATACAATTTTTATTGCTGTGTTTATTCATGGCTTTTGGCTGTTTTCCAGCCTATTCTACCTTAAATATTTCATTGAATTGGTTGTTAAGCACTTTCTCAACGGGGTGTCCTTTAGCTTGCTATCAATCAACATCTACAGGAAGCTAATGAGATAGCCCCACCTGTTACCAAAAAATTATTTTTACTGAGCAAGTTCTTATCTTTGGTGGTGAATAAGAGACTTATATTTTCATAATACAAGCAAACACATACAGATCTATACATACACACACACACGCACACACACACATCACATTGTGAATGTGTACATGTATATATCTATATATATACCCACACACACACACACACACCACACACACATATATATAGAGAGAGATACACACACACACACACCACACACACACGCACACACACATATATATTTAGAAAAAGATTATTATGACCAGTTCATTCGGTAACTCAGAGTTTCATGTCCATAAAATACTTAACTTTACATGTCTTGTCAGATCCTACATATATATATATATATATAAGAATAAATGTTTTATATATAAAGAACGTGAAATACAGGAAGGGACAAACACGGAACACAGACAAATCATTCGAAGCCTTCAATCTTCAGTCAGACACCGAATCATCATAGCAAATTTCGGCTGTTCAATTCTGATATTTGCTCCAACTCGGCCAGCCCCAAGAAAAAAAACTAAGCTGTAAGCATTAGATTTCTTGGTAGAAGACACGAATGTAAACGCACGAGACGGATGTAAATACGAGAGATGAAAACGAAATTGAAAACGGTAACGGTTAAACAAAATATAATATAACGGTGGTTGTCATACGACTTTAGACCAAATGAGACAAAACAACAAACATAGCAGCAGGCGTAGAAATAATTACCTTTTCGATATACATATACATATAAGTGTGTCTATGTGTATGTACAGAGAAAGATGTATACACATACACATACATGGGCCAACCAAAGCCTTGTGAGTGGATTTGGTAGATGGAAACTGAAAGAAGCCTGTCGTATATATGTATATATATATGTATATTTATATGTGTGTATGTGTTTGTCCCCCCCCCCCCATCATCGCTTGACAATTGATGGTGGTGTGTTTACGTCCCTGTAACTTAGCGGTTTGGCAAAACAGAATGATAGAATAAATACTAGGCTTCCAAAAAATAAGTCCAGGGTCAATTTGCTCGACTAAAGGCAGTGCTCCAGCATGGCCACAGTCAAATGACTGAAACAAGTAAAAGAGTAAAAGAGAGAGTATACAGAGAGAAAGAGAGGGAGAAGGAGAGAGAGATGTGTGTATGTATGTATGTATATAAATATCCTCTCTTTCCCTTTTTCTCATGCATATGCACACACACACATGCACACACACACATACCCGTGTATGTGCACACTTATACAAAAGGAAATCTCATTTAAAATGTTCCCTATATATTGATGATTTACAGAAGTTCACGTGCAAATCCTGATTTAGGTAAGAACTTTGACTACAATATGGAAATACTGGAAACTGGACCATTGGATGCTTCAAAGGAATTTTATGGGTAAGCAACTCTTTGGAATATTCTCTGGTAAATCCTGATCCTGCAGATTTATAATCAGAGACATTCAAGCTGTCAAACAGTGTGTGTGTGTGTGTGTTTGTGTGTGTATGTGTGTGTGTTTGTGTGTGTGCATGCATATATGTTTATATGTATGTATGTGAATTATCCAATATGTTTTTTTATTAATTAACAATTACAACAGTTGTTGCTTAGCTTCATGCTAAACCTTTATCAAACTGGCAAATGTTTATCAAAGCCATCCAGCAATGACCATTCCATTATGACCTGGCGTTGCTGGGTCATAGTGCTAGTGCATGCATATACAGCTGCATGCATGCGCACATACACACAAGTACTGTCCAAATCTCTGACCAATCACATAAAGCTAGCTGGCATTCAATTGGCGTATCGAGTTTCAGGCATTTTGATTGGGTTTTGGATAGAAAATTCACAAAAAAGTCACTTCTATTGATTTTTTAATGGCTTTGTGGAGTGACTGGGGAAATGTAAAGATGTTCACGACCACCCTTGGACAGTTTTGAATAACCATAGAAAGTGCGAGCCCTCTAACCGAAAAATTGTGGATTTGTATAAAGGATACACACACACAGACAGACATTTTGCCGTTTATATATATAGAGAGACTAGCAGTATCGCCCGGCATTGCTCGGGTTTGTAAGGGAAATAATTATATAAGCATTTTTAGAGATGTAAAGTATAATAGCCATCTCAATATGGCTAACCACAAAGGGGGAGGGGTGTTACTGTAGCTTTTTACGTTCTGAGATTTAATAATAAATTTTAGAGAGTTACTTCCCTTATATATGTCAAAAATGGATTGAAAATGGGAAAAATTGATGGTAAATTTTTTTTTAAATCGTAGACTCATCGTAGACGCGCGCTAATACCCAGACGGTCTCGATATGAATCACGACTATAAGATACCCAGTTTTGGTTAAACTGCACCGCAAAATGTGGGAGTAGTTAGGAATCTAAATCGTAGGAGACAGACACACAACCTCACTTTTATATATAAAGATTTCCTCTATTTACATAATATTGAGGTCTCTTTCTTTCTTTTGTTATCTTACTGTTTTTACCAATATACATATATATATATATATATATAAATATATATATAGTTACAGAGATGTACTTGCATAGCAAGTGACTTGATCTGAGATCGTGTGCTGGAACGAAAACAGTTGCAGCGTTGAAGGTGTTTATAAGCCATTTAAGAAACACACAAAAACCGTTAGATTCACTTCAACATTTAAATTTAATTTGTCAAAATATTTTCGTCGCTTTGAGACCGTGACCTGTTAGCACGATATTTTTGTCAGTGAACAGGTCGCGGTCTCAAAGCGAGGAAAATATTTTGGCAAATTAAATTAAATGTTGAAGTGAATCTAACGGTTTTTGTGTGTTTCTTAAATGGCTTACAAACACCTTCCACGCTGCAATATATATATACACACATATATATATATGTATGTATGTATGTGTGTATATGTGTATGCATGTATGTGTGTGTGTGTGCGTGTCTGTGCTTGTGATTGTCCTCCACCACTGCTTGACAACGAATGTTGGTTTGTTTACATCCCTGTCACCTAGTGGTTTGACAAAGGAACGGATAGAATAAGTACAATGCTTACAAAAATAAAACTGGAGTTGATTCATTAAACTACAATTCTTCAAGGCATTGCCCCAGCATGGCCACAGACCAATGGCTGGAAAAAGCAGAAGAATAAAAGAATACATTCTCTGCTTTGGTCTTATGTTCAAGGCATGAGAAAGCTTGAGTTTACATGAGAAGGCCTAACAGACCTGGTAGAAACAGCAGCCAAATCTCCCTCAAATCACACCTTACTGTCTTATGTATGTATATATATATGAGCCAATGAGGGGGACCTCTACATGGTAGCTAGACCTGGTAGAAATAGCAGCTAAATTTCCCCCAAATCACACCTTACTGTCTTATCTATGTATATATGAGCCTATGAGGGAGACCCCTACATGGCAGCTAGACATGGTAGAAATAGCAGCCAAATCTCCCTCAAATCACACCTTACTGTCTTATGTATGTATATATATATATATACAAGCCACTACGGTTATTTAATGTAAAGTCTTCCTCAAATCACTCTCGCTATTTACTCTCTTCCAAGAACATTTTCACTCACTCTTATCTCTTAGCTTGCCATACATTTTACTCATGTATCTATCAGCGTGATAGACAGAAACAAATATTACATCGCCATCGCCATCTATTGTCTACCTGTCAACACACACACAGTGAATTACTTTCATTTTATTCGTTGCACACTGTGTGTGTGCGTGTGGTGTAAACCACATTAAGAAAAGCATTTGACATACACACCAGAATGTGAGTTTTCTGTAAATTTTGCTTAATTGGAGTTTAAATTTTAAAAACTGGACCTGGCATGACCCAATGCATTCTACTCTTAAAAATGCTAGGTAAATTGTAATTGAAGAAATCCTATATTGTAGATTTCTATAACTGACAAAGGGAGGCAGATAAAATCTGCCTTTTATAATAAGAGATAAAATCTGCCTTTTATAATAAGAGATATGGCTTCATCTTCTATTTTTGCGCTAACAAGGGAACTTGTATGTAATTGTTCAACCTGATAGAAATTGCAGCAAACTGCTTTCAAATCATCCCCTATTGACTTCAAAGCTTTTGATCATAGGTTTGTTAGATCAGGGTTACCCTTGGGATAAACATGAACAACAATTGGTTTTATGCTTGAATAAGAAAACAATTTAAAGGCTAGCTATTTGCCCATTTTCTTCAACACCTTAGCCTTACAAGCAAGTAAAGGAATCTATATACAGCTGATTGACTGGCTAGATATAGTAGCCAGATCTTTCTTAATTCAAACCCTATCAGTTTAAAAGAGGAAAAGTGCATTGAACAATGTAATCCCAGATACAGTATATTTGATAAAAACAAAATAAGATGAGATAGTCATGGTTGGAATGCTTTTAATCATAGGCCTGTAGATCAAGTTTGTCCTTAGGATAAAAAAACAACAATAATTGGCTTTGTGCCTAAATAATAAAATAATAAAAGATTAGTTATCTATCTATAGCCCTTAGATCAAGATCCATATAGAAATGTATTGGCAGCATGATTTAACCCTCTACCATTCAGATTACTCTGTTAAATGCAATGCTTATTCATTCACATTGTTTTGAATTATTTATGCATGAGTAAAACGCTGCTTCCCCCCCCCCCATCCAATGGACAGTGCTGAATCATATCTGCTGAATAAAAAGCAATCAGTGTTTTCTTTTCATTAAAAAAATAATTAAGCATGCCTTTATTTCAATAGAATTTTTGGTTGTGTTAAACAAAGTTGAGGCAAAAGAAAAGACTTCTTGAGAAACCAAATAGTCTTTCCTTCCTTCATGCAAAGTTTGAAGAAAATATCTCTTTTGCATCTTATGTTTTTGGTCTCCTAAATATACTGCATTTTGTGGCATTATTTCAAGCCAGTCGGCTTTTTTTGCACAAACTGCACGTGCATTTTTCTCGTGTATGTGTAGTATTGATCGCAACAGCTGATGTACTTGCATGTACAAATGCACGTTCCCACGGCTTTATTGATCGTATTCTCACCTGGAATCGATTTTTGTAATTTTTTCAAGACTTATGCATGCCCTGATACCGTTGGTATCTACATATCAAATTTGAGCGCAATCAGATGGAGGATGCCCGAGATCCTAGAAGACACACACACAGACAGACAGAACGGATTTTATATAATAGATTATCAAATAACTTTGAGATTTTGATAATGTGATCGTGTATTTTTAGAATGCCATTGTAGGGTAGGCATGAGAAACTGGATCTGGCCTTTTTGCATGTAAAGTGAAAGTTGTGGTGCACCTGAGCACTGTATACAATAATTTCATTATTTTTTATTTTAAAATAGGTAGGATATTTAGGCTGAATATGGCCAGTTTAAATGCTAAAGCGTTAAAATTGTTGACTTGTGGTTCACTGCCTTGAACCATGGATTGATTCTAAAGACATCAAGAAATATTTCTCTCATTTAATGATTAATACATTTGTAAAGTACTCATTTAATTGACTGTGAATTGTTTCTTTTTTACAATTAGTGCTAGAAATAATGTCAAACCAAAAGTATTTGAAGAACCCGTGTGTCAACAAGCCCTTCAGAATCATCTTCCAATTAAAAAGAACAAGCCTGCACAGCAAAAATATCTTGAGGTTGGTTGTCAGTTGTTTTACTTTTTCAAGTCAGCTCATATATATATATATATATATATATTATATATATATATTTGTAAAAAATGAAGTTCGAAAATGCTGCTATATTATACAATTTTTAATTTTTATATATACATTATAACATGTTTCAGTTCCTGAAATGAACCTTATCAAAAAAAGTTATATATAAAAAAAGACAGCTCATGCCGTCAAACACAAGAAATTCATTTATAATACACAACGGAGTCAGACATCTTAGAGTTCATGTATAGTTGATATATAGTTTGAAGTAAGTTCATTCATGCTATATGTTCAAAGTGTTCGATGCAGTGGCCCACGGTGGCGATACATATTCAATACAAAAAACAGATCAAAGTGGTGGAAAGCAGTCAATACAGAAGATTGATGTTTCCGAAAGAGCGAGGAATTCATTTTTACCTTAAGCAATTGTGATGACCCATGGTGGGTGTTCGCAGCGAACACCCACCATGGGTCATCACAATTGCTTAAGGTAAAAATGAATTCCTCGCTCTTTCGGAAACATCAATCTTCTGTATTGACTGCTTTCCACCACTTTGATCTGTTTTTTGTATTGAATACGTATCGCCACCGTGGGCCACTGCATCGAACACTTTGAACATATAGCATGAATGAACTTACTTCAAACTATATATCAACTATACATGAACTCTAAGATGTCTGACTCCGTTGTGTATTATAAATGAATTTCTTGTGTTTGACGGCATGAGCTGTCTTTTTTTATATATAACTTTTTTTGATAAGGTTCATTTCAGGAACTGAAACATGTTATAATGTATATATAAAAATTAAAAATTGTATAATATAGCAGCATTTTCGAACTTCATTTTTTACAAATATATACCTACTCGTATACGAGCTAATCCTATTATAAATATATATATATATATATAATAATAATAATAATGATAATAATAATAATAGGGAGTATATCCAAACTTACAGGGAAAAATTAGATTTAGGAAATTTAGGATTATTTTTTTTTTAGTCATTGCAGAGCCTACACTTTGTGTCTACCTCATTGTGCGGGACATTAGCTTGATAGTTCTGGGTGAAGAGACTCTAATCTTGTGCTGCTAGGATAAATCCTTCTGTTTCGGCTTTCAAACCAACACTCTGCAGCCACTGATTGGTTCTTCTTATATCTACATCAGCTTCCCCAATTCATTTGGGCTATTGTGCATGCAATGGTTTTTCTTGCCAGTCTCAATATTTCCTTCAAGCTTTCCTGTTTGGCTTTTCTTTTTCACATTTTTTTCTTGCCTTACTGGATGGTGTGTCCTCTCCTTATCATCATCATAATCAGGGAGGTTAAGCTTTCATCTGTTTTTACATTCCCCCTTTGAGATTGAGTGCAGTTTCTTACTCAGTTTGTGTTGCCTACCAGCTGTGTCATCCATCTGGTGTTGCTTCAGGTTCTGAGCTGGCAGAATCGTTAGCATACTGGGAAAAATGCTTAGTGGTATTTGATCTGTCTTTACGTTCTGAGTTCAAGTTCTGCTGAGGTTGACTTTGCCTTTCTTTCACTCGGGAGCAATAAAATTAGTACCAGTTGAGTACTGGGGTCAATGTAATCGACTATCCACCTCCCCCAAATTTCAGGCCTTGTGCCTATAATAGAAAGGACTACTACTACTACTACTACTACTACTACTACTACTACTACTACAACCACCACCACCATTATTATTATTATATTATTATTATTATTATTATTATTATTATTATTATTCAGTAGTCTTATTTTTATAACATGTTTTCACTGCACTACTGAGTGCAGCTCTGTGTGTCTTGGGTATGTGTTGTGGTTTACTGTGATGCTCTTATGGTTACTGTATTGAAAGTGTTTTGCGTAAGATGTGTGCAGTGTCCAGTAGTGCAATTTTCTGTATGTTATATATATTTGTTAGACTTGGTGTTTTTGTTATGTATTTGTCTGAATATTTTTTTATCATACCTAATGTGCCTTCTATGATAGGAATTGTTTCTGTTTTTAGACTCCACATTTGAGTTACCTCTATTTTCAGGTCTTTGTATTTTGAAAGTTTCTCTATTTCTTTTAAAGAAATGTCATCTGTTGATATTGATACATCAATTAGAAAGCATTTTCTCTTCATCATCTCTGACAACTATATCTGGCCTATTGGCCTTAATTTCTCTATGTGTGTATTGGCATATCCCATAGTATTGTGGCTTTCTCCTTTTCTGTGACCTTTTCTGGCATGTGCCTATACCACCTTTTTTCTGTTGTTATTCCATAGTGTTGACATAGCTTCCAGTGTATGTAGGTCCCAATACTGTTGTGTCTGTGAATATATTCCTTCTTAGCCAGGACTGGACAGCCAGAGACAATATGATTTATTGTTTCTTGTCCATCTCCACATATTCTGCAGTTACTTGTTATGTTTCTTTTCATTATATGTTTTTGATAATTTCTGGTGGGGAGGCTTTGGTCTTGTGCTGCAATTAAAAATCCTTCAGTCTCTGCTTTGAGTCCTGAGCCTCTCAGCCATTGCTGGGATTTTGCTTTGTCTATTTCTTTTGCATTTAGTTTAGCCCAGTATTTGCCATGAAGGGACTTTTCTTGCCATCGTTTTATCATGATCCATTGCTGTTCTAGTTTCGTTGTCATTGTCATTCATAAGTGAGATATCTTACAATAAACATCACATAGTTATTATTATGTTTATGATGTAGATAACCTACAGTAGCTGTCACCCAAACTCCATCAGTTATATTTAGGTATGTTCTCCTAAGAATAAATTTTAAAATGAAAACACTGACTTCTTTTTTTGTAATTCCAGGATCCAATGGTTCCTCTGGTTGTCTCTCCAGGTTATATTTTATCTAAGAATAAATCAAAGTATCATGCAATGATAAAAACTGGAGAATTTTTTAATCCAATACAAGCAGAAGATACTGAAGAGTAAATATTTTTGTTATATTTTCTATTTATAACAACTATCTTTTAATTTTTACTTACTTTAGTCACTGGATTGTAAGTCATACCAAGGTTTTGTCTTGAAGGGTTTTAGTTGAACAGATCAACCCTTGTACTTTTTTCAAAGCCTGGTACTTATTCTGCTGGTAAATTTTGCATATATGGAGAGGTAAACAAACCAACACCAGTTGTTAAGTGGTGGCAGGGACCAAACATAAATACAAGACATTCACATACACACACACACACACATGCACACACACAAGCATGCATACAAACACTCACTCACATAGTGGGGGGTGTATGGCTTAGTGGTTAAGGTGTTGGACTCATGATCATAAGATTCTGGTTTCGATTCTCAGACTCGGTGGTGTGTTGTGTTTTTGGGCAAAACACTTCATCTCATATTGTTCCAGTCCACTCAGCCGGCAAAAATGAGTAATCCTGTGTCGGACCAGGTGGGAAATCCATACACTATGGAAATCAGGAAACTGACCCTTATGAGTCAATATGACTTGAGAAGGTAACTTTACCTTACCTTACACACACACGTGCGCATGCACACACACACATATACATATATGACAGGTTTCCACACAGTTTCCAGTCTACCAAATTCACTCAAAAAGCATTGGGCAGTATAGAACTCTTGCAGAAGACACTTGCCCAAGGTGCTATGCAGTAGAACTGAACCTGAAACTCTAAGTGGTCACAAATTGAACTTCTCGACCTCACAGCCATGATTAAAATTTGTCTTATGTATAAAATAGCAAAATTCATGTCCTGTTTGTGAATGTGCTGCCATCTTTCTTCTGTCTCAAATTGATACCTGTAATATCTAACATCTTACATTGAAAGGAGTCAGTCATTTCAATTTGGTTTTGTTTTAAATATATTTTGATGAGAAAGAAAAGATTCATATGTAGCAAATGAGCTCCCATCAAACAAAATATTTCAAACATCCAGAAAACTCTCTAAAAGCAGCAGACTGTTTCTGTTACTTAGGAGACTAAACCAAAAATGGAGAAATATATAGTTGCAGGGCATGCAATGCATACCCAAGATATATAAACAAAAGTAAATAACAAAATGGATGTAAATATAAATCATCCAAACAAGTCCAAGCCTAATACTTATAATTTCATTTTGCTTATGTATTTATCAGGAACAAGGAACCTGAGAATCCTGAAAGGTAAGATTTTTGAACTATTTTATTGACCCTTTATTTTTACGTCCGCCAAGGAAGGAGGTTATATTTTCATCGGCATTGGTTTGTCCGTGTGTCCGACTGTGTGAAAAATAATTTTAAAAATTGGGAACAGTATTTGATGAAACTTGCAGGAAAAGTTGGTGATGACACAAGAAACAGATCGTGAAATTTTGGTTGTGATCCGCGAATTTTTATGGATTCTTGAAGGATTTTTCATTTATTATATTTACTTTACATGTAGTATTAGCTACATTCTTTGATTATCTCCCTTGAAAACATGTTCATCCTTTCCACGTAACCTATGGTGGCGCTGCTGTTTCCAAAGTTTATTTTTGTTTCTCTATTAGTAATTTTACTCGCATATCTATCTTAAAATGAGCTGCTTGGCAGAGGTCTGTGCTCACCAAGTGCTTTTCTAGTTAGAATTGTATTAATGATTTTCAACATAGATAGAAGTCTATGTTAACCTCCAGTACATGAATGGTACTTAATCTATTGAGATGGAAGGATAGAATCAAAGATGACTGCCACCTCCTCAGGACTTTTCAGAGAGTTAATGATAAATATAAATATAAATACTACAAGGCTTTATGTTCTACTACTTCTTTCCTGAAATGCAGCATTCTTTTTTTTAATGCATGTTGTTGTTGTTAACAACAACAACAATAATGATCCTTTCTACTAAAGGTACAAGGCTTGAAATTTGTGGGGAGTGAGCTAGTTAATTATATTGACCCCAGTACTCAACTGGTACTTTATCGACCTTAAAAAGATGGAAGGCAAATTCGACCTCAGCAGAATAAACTGATGATGATGATGAGGATGATGACAACAACAATAACAATAGGAAGAATAATATTAAATGCCCTGATGCAATACCAGGCACTGGTTCTCATGGTTTCTCATCTTAACTGATTAGAAGTATTATCATCTACATGTTTTGTCTTGGTATAAAAGAAGGGCTACAGCAAATATTCTGTAGTAAAGATTGTTTGCCAACATAACATGACAGTCCTGGTTTAGGATGAATGTTGCTGTAATTACACTTTTTGGCACAAGGCCTAAAATTTTGGAGGAGGGAGCTAGTTTATTACATTGACCCCAGCACACAATTGGCACTTATTTCATCAACTCCAAAAGGATGAAAAGCAAAGTTGACTTTGGTGGAATTGGAACTCAGAATGCAAAGATAGATGAAATGCTGCTAAGCATTTTGTCTGCTGTGCTAATGATTCTGCCAGGTCACCACCTTAGTAGTAGTAGTAATAATAATAATAATGATAATAATAATAATAATAATAATTTTTGCTACAAGGGCAACTTGGGGTGGGGGGAGATTAAGTCAATTACATTGACCCCAGTGCATAATAATCCTTTCCACAATTGGCACAGTGCATAACTGGTACTTATTTAATCAACACTGAAAGAATAAAAAGCAAAGTCGGTCTCAGCAGAATTTGAACTCAGAATGTAGTGATGGGCAAAATACCGGTAAGCATTTCACCCAACACGCTAATGATTCTGCCAGCTTGCTGCCTAATAATTAAAATAATAATAATAATAATAATAATAATGTTAATGCTTTTTATATTATCAATGTATTATTTATTAAGACCAGCACAGTCACGTGTTTACTATTGAATAAAACTGAGAGGGAAGAAAAGAGGGGAAAATGTATAAACAAATGGATGGACCAAGAAAATGAGAAAAAAAAATGCATTATATTTCAGAGACATCCTCCTGGAGAAGCTACATCAACAGATTGCAGATTTAAAGCTTTTCCTTGAGGAAGAACGATACAAACACATGCAAAGCAAAGTAAAGGTCAGCAAGAACTCTCTCTCTCTCTCTCTCTCTCTCTCTCTCTCTCTCTCTCTCTCTCTCTCTCTCTCTCTCTCTCTCTCTCTCTCTCTCTCTCTCTATCTCTACAAGTGTGTGTGTGAGTATTGTGTATTGTATATCTGTATTGTATTTATATGTGTACAAGTTGCACTATTTTACACTTGATTTTAACTGAAAAATCTGGGTGGCACAAATACACAAAGCAAAAATAAAACAATGAAGGAAAAGAGAATTGGAAAATGGTGCATTTATACACAAGTAAATACAGTATATATATATATATATATATATATATATATATATATATATATACCAAGTAAGTTGGGGGTTGTAGATCCAACCCTCTAAGGGATAATACTTATCCAATATACTGTTGGTATACTACCCAAATTATTAATGCACAAGTGTTTTTAATTGCAATGCAACAAACTCACTTATTGTATTAAATGGGTGAAGGTGAAGAAATATTTCACCATTAATTTATATTACAAATAAGAAAATGGAGAAATATATTAGTTGGTTTATCAGCTTTACGATATTAGAATGTTGCCTTATTTAATTATCAAAACTACAACCATAATAACATACATATATACAGTATAAAATTCAATACATTTAAGATAAGAATGCAAGTAGTTATTAAAAACATTAATATAAATTGTTAGAATCATTAAAATCACTTACAGCTGTTTCAGCCTATGGAAAAAAGTAATTTTTTGTGCCTATACTTATCATGTTTTTAATAACTACTTGTATTCTTGTCTTAAATGTATTGAATTTTATGCTGTATATATGTATGTTATTATGGTTGTAGTTTTGATGATTAAATAAGGCAACATTCTAATATCCTAAAGCTGATTAACCAACTAATGTGTTTCTCCATTTTCTTATTTGTAATATATATATATATATATATATATATATATATATATTATATATATATATTATATATATATATTATATATATATATCAATGGTCTGCTAGTGAGCGGCCCCCTTAATTATCAGCTAACATCTTGTTTTAAGTTTTCCTTTACTAAACCTCATGATATTGCTTCTAATAAATCTTGATTTTTATGACTATACCAACTATGATGTCTGTCTGCTCCCTCAGCCCTACCCCTAACAGATATTGCCCTCTGTTCTCTCAGCCTTAGATATACAGGGGATTTGATAAACTAGTCTAGAAATTAAAACTGACCCCATAAAAACAAAAAAATCAGTGACAGGCAGAGTCTGTAACAATGTATATCTTCTTGAAAATTCAGTAACTTCTAAACTGGAGTGAGACAGCATGTTCTTTGTTTATCTCCTTAACTTCTTGGAAATTTTAGGTATAATTATACTAATGTGTCCATCTGTTCTAATTTAATTAAATTCTATGTCTTTGTACAACTGAAGATTGCTCTACATTTTAAATTGATGTAATGATTGCATTGTTCGATTAAATGGAGTTGCATGAAATGATCGTACTGCATTACCTCTGGATATCCTTGTTGCTTATTTTGATTATATATATATATATGATATATATATATATATATTACATCGATCCCAGTGCGTAACTGGTACTTAATTTATCGACCCTGAAAGGATGAAAGACAAAGTCAACCTCAGTGGTATTTGAACTCAGAACGTAATGGCAGACGAAATACGGCTAAGCATTTCTGCCAGCTCGCCACCTTCTTTCAGTTTCTGCCTACCAAATCCACTCACAAGGCTTCAGTTTGCCTGAGGGTATAGTAGTAGGCACTTGCCTAAGGTGTTCTGTCATGAGTACTGAACCTGGAACCATGCCTGCACCTATATATATATATAGTTTTATGTATTTTAGAAAAATGCCATTATTAAATATGAGACAATATCTATTGTGCTAGAAATAACATAATATAGCAATAACCCTGTTCAATTGTCCAGGCATTCTTAGTTGAACTGCCTGAGGTGGTCCAAACAAGTGGCTGTATGATCACCTATTGCAGACACCCTGAACCATGACAGTCAACAGATGGTTGCGGTAAGTGTGTGTGTGTGTGGGGGGTTAAAGTGAATACAGTGGGGAGATGGGTGAAGGCTGTGATGAGGAGATGTGGGGGAGAGATAGCAAGAGGGAGATATGAGATACACATTAAGAAGTTAAACTGACCTCAGCTGATCACAGTTGTTAGTCAATTTATATTTACAAAACGGGACTTTTTTTCGTAACACCACTATTTTTGCTTTTAATTTCTACTGTAGGCAGAGCAATTTCTCAATGACACAGTCAAAGAACTGCAGACACAACATCAGGATGAAATCAGGTCAGTCTTTATTCTAGTGTTTTATATATATATATATATACATATCACCGTAACCGACTAGGCTAACAGATGTTGCTACACATCACTGGTCACAATGCGCTTCGCATTGTTTTAGCCTCCAAATGACGCCACCCCGCTGGCTAAGCGAGCAGGCCAACAGAAGAAAGAGTGACAGAAATTTGTGGCAAAAGAGTACAGCAGGGATTGCCACCAACCCCTGCCAGAGGCGTGTGGAGCTTTAGGTGTTTTCGCTCAATAAACACTCACAACGCCCGATCTGGGAATCGAAACCGCGATCCTACAACCGCGAGTCCGCTGCCCTAACCACTGGGCCATTGCGCCTCCACATACACACACACACACACACACATATATATATATATATATATATATATATATATATATATATATATATAATATATATATATATATATATATATAATATATATATATATATATATATATATATATATATATATATATACACACAGACACATACACACACATATATATCATTGTTGTCGTCATCGTCTCCCTCATTATCATCATCATCTCATCATCATTTTAATGTCCACTTTTTCATGTATGCATGCATTGGACCGAGTTGGTTGATGTAGATTTCCTACTGTCATGTACCCTTCCTGTCACCAGCCTTCACTTGTTTCCAAGCGATGTAATACTTTCCAGGAGCCAGACATGTTTAGGCAGAATACTGGAAATTAGGGACACCGTTTGTATGATAGATACACTCAATTGCAACTATTTCAAACTGTCCAGGCACACACACACACACACACACCACACACACACATAGACACACATGCACGTGCACATGCATATCATCATCATCATCATCATCATAGGAACACAAGCACTTTCACATGACAGAACTTCTGCCTATCAAATAGATTAAGTCTACATCCCCAAGTAGTAGTTGTTGTACTACCACTGCTGCTGCTACTACTGCTGCTGCTGTATAATACTACTACTACTGCTGCTGCTGCTGCTACTGCTACTACTACTACTACTACTACTACTGTTAACTGTTCTTTTCAGGCAACCAGAAGTCACTGTTAGTAAAAGCTGTTATTATTTTTCCTTAATTTTTCTCAAGTAAAATTGAAGAAGAGCACACCAGAGTTATCAAAGAAATTGAAGAGAACCACAGAAACCAGTTTGAAAATTGCAAACAGGAAATGGAGTCTCAAATAGGTAAGACAACTGAGAAAAGAATTTTATAAGTGGAGACCACTTAGTTTCCAGTTAGTACATGTGAGATAATCATCTCATCATAACATTTGATAGGATTATAAATTTGAATTTGAAATCAAGGAATAAGGGGAAAAGATGCAAACCTCCACAAATAATTTGTTTGTTCATTTTTATAAATAAGAGCTCATGCTCTTGTTAGATTCATCAGTGTGGCTGGTTAGCTTTGACTGAGGAGGCACAATTAGGTCAAAACACCAGTGTCTTAAAGTCTCATTGCACCAGTGAATTGTGTGTGTTATGAAAACACATCATTTAAAAGGAGGAGGTGTCTTCTGATATTAAAAACAAAAGTGATCAGATATTCCCACTTGAATCTGCCACAGCATATTAAGAATGAACAGATACACTATTATTAAAGTGGAAGGAAGTTATCTAGAAATTAGAGACTTGACTTGAATGCTTGCAGCACCATCTGTTCTCATTGCAAGCTTACAACAAGGAGCAGGTGGTGGTATGAAACTGAGCAATGGATTAAATCTACCACCTAAATTGGCCACAGTAGGATTTGAACTCTAAATGCAATGAACTGGAACAAATATCCTACTTCATATGCTATCAATCCCACCAGTTCACTGCTCTAGATAGGGACTTTGTGTATTGAATCAGGAAGGATGAAAGACAAGCAGTAGCTTAATCATCCTCAGATCATATAACATCCTAAATAAGGAAAAAACAAAAAAAGCATATTGAATAATATTTTCCTGTATTTATGACCTGACTGGAGAGTCATGGCTGGAACACTTTCAATCATAGGTCTGCTTCATCAGAACTGACCTGGGATTTAATAGCAACAGCAATAAACCGTGTATATTATTTCCATTAAAAAAATCCATGGTCCAAGGAAACTGTATTGAAGCATAGTGATATGTGCTTCAATAGGCCAATGACCACACAAAATATAAAGTTACCTTCTCGAGTTATGCCAACTCACAAGGGTCAGTTTCCCAGTATCATGGCACATATTCCACACATGGATGGGATGCCAGTCCTTCACAGGAATACTCATTTTTTCCAGCTGAGTGGCCTGGAGCAATGTGAAATGAAGTGTTTTACTCAAGAACACGATGCATTGCCCTGTCCAGGAATCGAAACCACAATCTTATGATCATGAGTCCAATACCTTAACCACTAAGCCACATGCTTCCACAGGCCAATGAACACATGGTGTTTACTCTTTTCCACATGGGGTGTCAACATTACTGTGTGAGAAGCAGGTAGTTTAGTCACTGACCCCTCAATCATGAGACAGGTTGGGTGTCAGTAGTTAGTGGAACATGGCTTATATAGTATTTATCTTCAATTCATTTATGTATGTCCCCACATTTGAAACATTTGTATGAGATATTTTTTTTTATTTCCATGTCTTTGTATATTTGGTATCCTGTTAAAAATGCAGAAAGCTTGAAAGAACGTAATTCCTCTCTCCAGAGTGCTTTCAATTCATACCAAGCTACTCTTCTAGAAGAAATGGAAAAGGAATGGTCTTATAAGCAGCAAGAGCTCTATAAGAAGTTAGAGGCAGAATATCAAGAGCAAATCAATGCTTTGCGTTAGTATAAAATACTAACAACCTGATGTGATGTTTTGTTACCTACATCTAATAATATCCACTAACACTTTAATGATGTATTTTGTCCTCTAGATCAGTGTTTCTCATGAAAGGAGATGGTATCCCCCTCCATGGGTGGGCATCTGGGGATTGGATTGAAAAAGGAGTGGACTTATTGCCAAGTTTATATTGCAAAGAATTATATGGATGGAAATTCTATTATGTCTCCTTATAAATAAAATGGATAAAAATTTCCTTTTTATTTTTGTGAGAGGCTGTTATTTGTTTGATTGAGAACCACTGCTCTAGATTACTAACATGGATTAACATTTACTAATAAAAATAATTATGTTGATGAATAATATTATTGTGTGAATGGTAAGGCAGTGAGCTCGCTGAATCGTTAGGATGCTGGGCGAAATGCTTAGTGGCCTTTGGTTCATCTTTATACCCTGAGTTCAAATTCTGCTAAGGTTGACTTTGCCTTTCATCCTTTCGGGGTTGATAAAATAAGTACCAGTCAAGCACCGGGGTTGATGTAATTGACTTCCCCATTCCACACCAAACTTGCCGGCCTTGTGCCAAAATTTGAAGCCAATATTACTGTATGTGCATGTGTGTGTGTGTGTGTGTGAGAAAGAGAGAGAGAGAGAGATTGGTGTTATAAACTCGGAATCAGAAATACATTTTGGTAACAAACATGCTTTATCAATTAATACCAAAATAATTACCATTGGTATAGCTGTTATGATACAAGGCTTTACCAGTGAATGCTACTAACATAATTGCAATCAGTGTGACCATTAATGCACAAGGCTTTTAATCAAAAGGATTGTCTGTTGTATCATTTAACCTTTTTGCATCAACCCATATGCAATCTCCACAATTCCTATAACCATTTTAGTGTTTATATTTAATTAAATCTGTGTTAGTAAAAATTTTGTGTAAGAATATTTTTGTTTAGTTGTATTCAGTATTTATATATATAACATCCACTTTTCCATACCTTGCGTGGGGCGGACAGAATACATTGAAGCAGATTTTTCGATGGCTAGATACCTTTCCAGTCACCAATCATCACCTGTTCCACACCTCCCACATGCACCCGTGTGTGTGTAGTCAAAATGTTGTGATAGCCAGAAAGTAAAAGAAGTTGTGTGTGTGTGTGCATGTGCATGCACGCATGAGTGTGTGTGCCTTCAATTTCAGGATTTCTATAAAAATATACCTTCCTTGGGGAAATATTACCTGACAGGTAAGTGTTGGCATTAGGGGAAATATTACTTATGACAGGTAAGGATTGGCAACACAAGTTCAATTAATGCATGGAAAAGTGGTTATTAAAATGATGATGATGGTCATGGTTGTTGTGGTCATTGTCGTTGTCATGGTGGCAGTGGTGACATCGACAATGACAAACATGTTTGCCAATGTAGAAAAATCATCAGTGTGTACAAAGTACTTTGACATATTTAGCATTAACTTAACATTATGTGTGAAGACACACATATATATACATGTACAAACATGTGTGTATACGTGCACCTTTGTCTGTGTGTGGGTCTGTGCATGTTTGAAAATTTTCAAAAAACTTTTCAGAAAATTTTGATGAAAATTTTCAAAAAACTTTTTTGAAAATTTTGATGAAAATTTTCAAAAAACTTTACAGAAAACTTTTCAAAAATCTTCACAGAAAATTTTCAAAAAACTTTTCTGAAAATTTTGATAAAAATTATCCAAAAACTTTTCAGAAAATTTTGATGAAAATTTTCAAAAAACATTTCAGAAAATTTTGGTGAAAATTTTCAAAAAAACTTTCTGAAAATTTTGATTAAAATTTTAAAAAAATTTTCAGAAAATTTTAATGAAATTTTTCAAAAAACATTTCAGAAAATTTTGATGAAAATTTTCAAAAAACTTTTCAGAAATTTTGATAAAAATTTCAAAAAACTTTTCAGAAAATTTGGATGAAAATTTTCAAAAAACTTTTTTGTTTTGTCTTAACTTTCATCTCAGAGCTGCGGCCATGCTGATGCACAGCCGTTTTGCTCTACACTTATTACTAGGAGCCTCCTCTAATATGTGGCACTTGATGAAGAATGGAATTTGATCAGAAAGATTTAATGAAAATTTTCAAAAAACTCTAGAGAAAATTTTGATGAATATTTTCAAAAAAACTTCTCAGAAAATTTTGATGAAAATTTTCAAAAAACTTTTCAGAAAATTTTGATGAAAATTTTCAAAAAACTTTTCAGAAAATGTTGATGAAAATTTTCAAAAAATTTTTTATAAAATTTTAATGAAAATTTTCAAAAAACTTTTCAGAAAATTTTAATGAAAATTTTCAAAAAACTTTTCAGAAAATTTTAATGAAAATTTTCAAAAAAACTTTCTGAAAATTTTGATAAAAATTTCAAAAAACTTTTTTGAAAATTTTGATGAATATTTTCAAAAAAACTTTTCAGAAAATTTTAATGAAAATTTTTCAAAAAACTTTTTTGTTTTGTCTTAACTTTCATCTCAGAGCTGCGGCCATGCTGATGCACCGCCATTTTGTGCGACACTTATTACTAGGAGCCTCATCTAATATGTGGCAAATGGAGTTTGATCAGAAAATTTTAATGAAAATTTTCCAAAAATTTTAAAGAAAATTTTGCTGAAAATTTCAAAATTTTCTGAGAAGTTTTTTGAAAATTTTCATTAAATCTTTCTGATCAAACTCCATTCTTCATCAAGTGCCACATATTAGAGGAGGCTCCTAGTAATAAGTATAGAGCAAAACGGCAGTGCATCAGCATGGCCGCAGCTCTGAGATGAAAGTTAAGACAAAACAAAATATTTTTTTGAAAATTTTCATCCAAATTTTCTGAAAAGTTTTTTGAAAATCTTCATCAAAATTTTCTGAAAAGTTTTTTGAAAATTTTCATCAAAATTTTCGGAAACGTTTTTTGAAAATTTTCAGCAAAATTTTCTTTAAAAGTTTTGGAAAATTTTCATCAAAATTTTCTGAAAAGTTTTTTGAAAATATTCATCAAAATTTTCTCAAGGGCGTTTTGAAAATTTTCATTAAATCTTTCTGATCAAGTGCCACATATTAGATGAGGCTCCTAGTAATAAGTGTCGCACAAAATGGCGGTGCATCAGCATGGCCGCAGCTCCGAGCTGAAACTTAACAAAAAAAAAAATTTTTTCGAAAATTTTTTGAAAATTTTCATCAAAATTTTCTGAAATTTTTTTTGAAAAGTTTCATTAACATTTTCTGAAAAGGTTTTTGAAAATTTTCATCGAAATTTTATAAAAAATTTTTTGAAAATTTTCATCAACATTTTCTGAAAAGTTTTTTGAAAATTTTCATCAAAATTTTCTGAAAAGTTTTTTGAAAATTTTCATCAAAATTTTCTGAAAAGTTTTTGGATAATTTTCATTAAAATTTTCTCAACACTTCTTTGAAAATTTTCAGCAAAATTTTCTTTAAAATTTTTGGAAAATTTTCATTAAAATTTTCTGATCAAACTCCATTCTTCATCAAGTGCCACATATTAGATGAGGCTCCTAGTAATAAGTGTCGCACAAAATGGCGGTGCATCAGCATGGTCGCAGCTCCGAGCTGAAACGTAACAAAACAAAAAATTTTTTTGAAAATTTTCATCAAAATTTTCTGAAATTTTTTTTGAAATGTGTCATTAAAATTTTCAGAAAATTTTCAAAAAACTTTTCAGAAAATGTTGATGAAAATTTTCAAAAAACTTTTCAGAAAATTTTAATGAAACTTTTCAAAAAAAATTTCAGAAAATTTTGATGAAAATTTTCAAAAATCTTTTCAGAAAGTTTTTATGAAAATTTCACAAAAAGCTTTTCAGAAAATTTTGATGAAAACTTTCAAAAAATTTTGATGCACCGCCATTTTGTGCGACACTTATTACTCGGAGCCTCATCTAATATGTGGCACTTGATGAAGAATGGAGTTTGATCAGAAAAAATTGATGAAAATTTTCAAAAAACTTTTCAGAAAATTTTGATGAAAATTTTCAAAAAACTTTTCAGAAAATTTTGATGAAAATTTTCAAAAAACTTTTCAGAAAATTTTGATTAAAATTTTCAAAAATCTTTTCAGAAAGTTTTTATGAAAATTTCACAAAAAGCTTTTCAGAAAATTTTGATGAAAACTTTCAAAAAACCTTTTTATTTTTTCTTAAGTTTCAGCACAGGGCTGTGGCCATGCTGATGCACTGCCGTTTTGCGTAACACTGTTATTACACAGCCACTCCTGCACCTATTAACTGTTGATATTTTCACTGTAAAATTATATTAGATATTATAAGTACCAATTTGAAATGGAAAACAGCAACATGCAATGATGACAGTGAGATGATTAGAGCAGTTGCTCTTTTCCGTCTCAAATTTATGCTTGTAGTGTCCAATTCTAAAGAGAGGAAAAGTTAGAAAAATTTGTTCTTTCCTCATAACATCATTGTTTTCTTCAAATTTTTAGGAGAACGCCTTGAAAATGAGAAGGAGTCAGAAATCGATAATTTGATGAAAGAACATCGTGAGCAAGAGGAGCAACTGAAAAAGGAACATGGTGAAAAACTTGAGGTGTATACTTTTTTTTGATTTTCTATAAAGTATTTCATTGCCTTTTTTGATTTTATAATGCTATACAATATTATAAGTGGAGGCACGTGGCTTAGTGGTTAGGGTGTTGGACTCATGATCATAAGATTGTTGTTTCGATTCCTGGACTGGGCGATGCGTGGTGTTCTTGAGCAAAACACTTCATTTCTCGTTGCTCCAGTCCACTCAGCTGGCATAAATGAGTAACGCTGCAATGGACTGGCGTCCCGTCGAGTTGGGGAACACATATGCCATAGAAACCGGGAAACCAGGCCCATGAGCCTGGCTAGGCTATAAAAGGGCGCATTTATTTATTTATACAAAATTTTAATATTATACAATTGAGAAAAGATTGAATGTTACACAAAACTGTTTCTCTTTGACTTTAAAATTGACTCCCT